>NC_044304.2:593555-758198 GCF_007474595.2 Lynx canadensis | reverse complement strand
ACCTTGCTGTTGCCGGGCTGAGGGACACCATCCTCCGGGTGTGTGGGGACTTCAGTCTCTGGATCCTCGTCCACCGGCACCGACTTCACCGCCAGCAGGGCCTGTGCGGAGAACGCCAGGCCTGGGGGCTCTGTTGGGGAGCACCCCACAGAGCGCCCAGGCTGCCAATGCCGGCCACACCCCCGTGACGATGTGGGTGGGGGCTGCAGGCCCATTCCTGGACCGGGCAGAGCCCTAGCGGTCTCTTCACTGCCTAGCCCCGTCACCACCCCGGGACCCTGGCGCCACCCCTCCCAGTACCTGGGGCTCTGTCTGTTGCACCCGGTCCTGTGCGGACAGCAGCTCCTGATCGATTTGCTCCAAGCGAGAAGCGCGGATCTGAGCCAAGAGAAAGAGGCGCGCTGAGGCTGACTCCGCCCCCGGGTCTGACTCCGCCCACTCCGGTATGACCCCACCCACTCCTCCCTCGGCATTCGGCTTCTGCCCCACCCTGGCCCCGCCCCCATTCCTCTATATGGTCCCGCCCACCCTAAACACCGTCGCTGCAGTATCTGACTCCGCCCACAACCCGGCCCCACCCAGGCGCTGGCTCCACCCACTCTTTGCTTGACCCCGCCCCACCCTCCCGGACCCGCCCACTCCCTGATCTCGTCCGGCCCACGGACCGCGGCCCAGGGCTGGCTCCTACTCGGTTCCGCCCACTGACCGTCCCCTAACCCCCACAGTTCTCGGACCCTGCCCTCGGAGCCCGGCTCCGCCCTTCGCTCCCTCTGGCCCCACCCACAAAGGGCTCTACCCCCTGGCTCCGCCTCCCGATCCAGACCCCTCCCACAGCAGTCCCTGCGCTCCGCCCAGTGTCGCGCTCTTCCCCGGAAGAGCCTCCGGCGCCCCGCCCCGCCCGCCGCCTCACCTGCGCGCGCTGCACCATCTCGTCCGAGGTGCCGAAGCGTTCCTCCATCAGCGAGCGGATGTGCTGGGCCTCGAACTCCAGCTGCTGCCGGATCAGGTCCATCTGCATCGAGAACTGCTGGGAGGGGCGGGCGGGCGGACCGCGGTGAGGGGGCGCCCGGGCCCGAGCCCCTTCCCCCCGCGCCGTCCCCCGCGCGCTCACCGTCTCCACGTGCGGGAGCTCGTCCAGGCGCTTGGACAGGCCCTGCAGCTGTGAGTAATACCAGAGCTTCTCCTTCTCCTCCTTCTCGATCTCGTTCAACAGGAAGCACCTGGGGAGGGGGCGGGCAGTCGGTGGGCGCAGGCTCGCAGGGCGGGAGCCGTCCCGCATGCGTTGTTTATTTTGATTTGTGTGATCACTTGTTGGGCGCTGTGTGCCAAGTTGAACGGCGTGGCAAAGTCTCGCCCTTGGCGCTCCCGGGACTGGGGTGGGGTGCAGAAAATCGATTCAACTTTGTAAGTTGTGGTCCCCAGAGAAAGACCCCGAGGGGGCTGTGCTAACACCTCTCCCACGCTTGCTCATCTCCCTCTAGCCTACAAAGACCGAGTCAGGCTCAGATTGCTCCGGGCGCAGTAGGCTCGCTGTTAACCCTGTGGGGGGCGGTGCTGCCATTCCCGTTTTACAGAGCTCCACGTTCAGGCTCAGGGTCTTTTTCTTTTTCTTTTTCTTTTCTTCAAATAAAAATTTATTGACTTTAAATAATTTTGTTACATAGAACTACAGAGCGGAAGCCTGGGGCTGGGAGGGGTGAGGAGACTGGCCTGAGGTCCTACAGCACAGCATGGCCTCAACTCCAAGCCGCTCTTGCACTGCCGCATCCCACCCCACACAACCCGGCCGAGCCGAGCTGGGCGCCCAGACCCTGCTTTCCTCTGCTGGCCCCCGGCCCAGGTTTCTTGGGCCACAGCCCTCTCCGCACAAAGGCTGCCTTGAGCCCTTCTGGCTCCAGTCCTGACCCTGGCGATGGACACGGCCCTGTCCCTCGCGAAGCCTGCATGCTGGGGACCCGTGGGGACATCTCCCAGGAGCCTTGCGCTGTGCCAGGGACTCCCCCTTCCTCTTCGTCCTCCAGCTGAGGTCCACTGGAGCCACGTGCAGTGGGCGTGGGCAAGGCCGACTCAGGAGGTGGGCGGAACACGTGCCGGTGGGCCAATCAGCGGGCAGAGGTGCTGGGGCGGAGCCGGCTGGGGGCGGAGCTACGTGACGGCTTCCAGCGGCCAGGTCCCGCCACCTGCCATCTCACCTCTCCCGGTCCAGTTCCTCCAGCAGCCGGATGGTCGCCCGGCTCAGCTCCCCAAAGCTGTCCTTAGAAGGCCCGGAGCCGTGTCCTGGACTTCCTTCGGGGGTCCGGCCAGCGGGCTCAGGACCTAGGGCTGGGGGCTGGAACTTGAGGTTGTACAGGCTGGCGATGTCCATCTGCAGGGCTGCACGGGCGCGGAGGGAGA
The DNA here is from genome assembly GCF_007474595.2 of Lynx canadensis. Taxonomy (NCBI): domain Eukaryota; kingdom Metazoa; phylum Chordata; class Mammalia; order Carnivora; family Felidae; genus Lynx; species Lynx canadensis. The sequence continues at coordinate 755,804 of NC_044304.2, read as the reverse complement.
AGGCAAGGTCGGTGCCCCTTCCCGCCCCTCCTCCCAGCAACCTCTGGGGGCAAGCTGGGGATTGCCCGCCCCCCCCCCCCGGGGGCCCCTCACCTTTCAGCTGTTCCAGCACCTCCGTCTGCCCCAAGGACACCAGCACTCCGGCCTCCTGCTCCAGCTTGCCTTGCAAGTGCTTCAGGACCTCCTAAGGCGGGGGCGGGAGAGGGTGTCCGGCAGCGTGAGCCTGCTGCCCTGGGCTGGCCCGCGGGTCTCTGGGTCCAGCACCCCGGCGTCTGTCCCGGTAAGGGCAGCCCGAGGCCTCTGCCCACCCCACCCTCACCTTCATGCCGGACGTCTCCGTCTCTAGCTTGGACAGGTGGCTCGAGTTGTCCCGCAGCTCCTGCCTCAGGTGACTGTTCTCGGCCTTCAGGGCCTCCACCTGCCGCACCAGCTGCTCGTAGGGCGCCACGGAGCTCGTCATCTTCAGCTCCTGCAGCGCCTGGGGCCACAGGTCAGCGGGTTCACCCAGGGGTCTAGGGAGAGTGCCCCGATCTAAGCCCCAGCTCTCCCATCTGATCTTGGGGATGAATCCCAGCGGGAGCGCCAGGTGTGGACGGCTGCAGGCAGAACTCTGGCGTCCCGGAGGACAGGCACGGGCAGGGCCCATGGGAGGCAGAGGGGCAGAGCCCCGGGGTGGACGTGGAGACACGCAGCCCCAACGCCCAGGTGGCCAGCAGACACGAGTACACGTCCACCCTCACTGCCGGGCTCCCAGACACACAGGCGCGCAGCTCGACAGACACACGGACATCCGAGGCCCTCTCCCACAGCAACGCAGCTGCCCCGAGGTGTGGTGGGCAGACCGCCAGCGGGCCCAGCCCGGGACGCTAGAACTGCTGTGGAGGCCAAGAACGCGGCTCAGAGAGCCAGGGCCGGGTGATGGTGGGGCGCCCGGAGCTGGGCAGCCGGGCCGGCAGACCCAAGCCCACCACGGTCACCCCCCCCCCCGCCACCCCCACATCCCCTCCACCAACAGCTGGAGCCCAGCAGCCACCTGCCTGGCCCGGCTCCCCTCCCGGCAGCCCTGCGCCAGCCCCCGGGCTCTCCGGCTGCCACCGGCTTCTTTGTGTGTGGCTGTCCTCACTCTGGCCCAGCCTCCTCGGTCCAGCTGGCTGGCAGCTCCTCCTCTCTGGGCTCGGCCCTCCCCGGAGCTGGCCCACCTCCTCCCCACCCCCCCTTCCCTCTTTGTTCCCTTCCCGTCGGCTCGCGCCCCCTCCCTCCGCCTTTGTCTGAGGCGCACCAGTGGCAGGCCGTGGTCTCCTCCACCTCCTCCCCGGAGCCCCTCCCCAGATCAGCCCGCCCTCCCCGGCCCACAGGGAGGCACTTGCTCTCCGCCCCCCAGCCTGGCCACATGCACTCATTCACGTGCCCCGTCACTCGCTGTCCGCCCTCTGCTCCTGCCCCCAGAACCCTCCCCACCCCACCCACCCTGGGACCACCAAGGGCTCGCTGGGCCTGGAATAAGCGTGGGGTGATGGGCTTGGGCCACCCTGACCCTTTGGGAGGACCTGCTGTCTGCCTGACCCGTCGTCTGGCTCGCTGGCCACAGTCCCGAGCCCCAGGGACCGCCACTGGGCTGTGCTCAGAGGAAGAAACAGGCCCGGGTGACCGGCAAGGCACGACCGGGACCCGACGCTGGGAGGGCTCAGAAGTCCAGGCAGTGCTTTCTGGCCTCTGCGGGCCTCGCTTTGCCCGTCTGAGGGTTGAGAAGAACTCGGCCCTGCGGGTCGGTGGGAGGGTCGGGCGTGGGAGGGCAGACAGGACAGTCAAGTGGGAGCAAATGTGTCGGGTAGGGAAGGCCGAGGGCCTTTGCCTCCCACCCCAATATCGACCCCGCCCGAGGCTGGGGGGGGGCGGGGAGCTCCCAGCTGGGACTCAGGCGGGGGGCTGTGGCAAGACTGCTGGGGTCCGGCTGCCGCGCCCAGCACAGCCTCAGGGAAGCTCTAGGTGGTGTAGGACCCTGTTGAGTGTCCCTGCCACTCCCTAAACCCGGGCCGGCTCCTGGAGCCCCACCCAGGGCTGCCCATCCCCCCCCCCCCCCCCCCCGCACACACACCAGGGACACCTTCACTCCCCCGACGCCTGGTGGTCACTGCCGTATCCTCATCGCGCTGAGCTTGGCGGTAGGGCCACCCACCAGACTCCCCTCATTCCAGCCTGGCCTCCCCAACTCCACACTCCCACCAGCCCCTCAAGCTTTGCCCAGCCAGGCCCCCTCTCCCCCAGGCCCCCACACCCTTTCCATCAGGGCAGCCTCGCCGGCCTCCCACAGTCCACTCTCACGGAAAGCCAAAAGGAAGCTTTGAAAGTCACGATTGGATTCCATCCCTCCCTCGCGCCAGTACCGCCCATGGCTCCCCAGTGCCCTCAAGACAAGAGCCAATTCCTCCACATGCACCCTGCCTCGCTGACACCCAGCAGCCACGCTGCAGTGTCCTTCCCCGGGCCTCCGCACGTGCAGAGTTCTGCCTGGAGCACCTTTCCTGACTCCTGCCACCCTTCAAGGTGCAGCTTCCTCCAGGAAGCCCTCCTGCCTGGACTTCATCCCCAGGCTGCGTCAGGGGACTCCTGGGAGCCTCCCCGAGAGATCTCCATTGCAGAAGGGAAAGCACCAATAGCTGGCAGTTCCCCTGGTTGAGCCGTGAGTGGCCACATTTCAGGGGAGGACGGCAGATGTGGCCCAAGGGGGCCCTTCCTTCAAACCCCACGTTACAGAGAAGGAGCCTGATGTCCAAGGAGGAGGAGCGCTACCCCCCAAGCACACAGCAGGCCTGCCTGCAGACTGGGAGGTCCGAGTGTGGAACCCCGTGGGTGGGTGTGTGCGTGGGCCGGGCAGCAGCGACGCAGGGGCCCAACCTCCCTGGTTCTCAGTTTCCCTTTCTGGTCCACCCTGGAGAAACGAAGCGTGTGCTGACAGGTGAAGCAGAGAGAAGGGGATGGCGACACCCCCGACCCCCACCCCACCCCCCCCCCGCCCCCGCCCCCGGCTGAGGCGGAGGACGCGCCCCCTGCCCTCCACCCGGGGAAGCGCTTACTCTATGTCGGGCTGGGCCGGGCTGGCGGGGGCGCCGCGGGGCGGGGGCTGCGGGGGCTCCGGGGTCTCGGCGGCGCAGGCTGAGGGCTCTGGGGCGGACAAAGCCCGGTCCCGGCCTGGCCAGGCGGCGCCGCCGCCGCTCCCGGAGCTGGGCGAGACCACCGCGCGCGGGGGAGGATGCGGGATGCGGGATGCGGGCGCGGCGGCCAATTGCGGCGCGGGAAGACGGACTGGTGCCATGGCGACAGCCAATGGCGGCCCCGGGGCGGGGACCAGCGGCGGCAGCCGGACGTCGGGCCTCCGGGCGGGTTCAGGGACTGCGTGTGCAGGGCTTGCGGGGGGGTGGGGGGCGCCCCGAGGACGAGGACCCTGTGCCCTCCACCCGTTCCGGGGTAAAGCGGTCAGGAACCTCCGGCGGCTGGATCCGGAGAATTTGAGAGTAAAAAAAAAGCATGCGGTCTCGGATGTTACATCAGAATTGGGGGGGGGGGGGCAGCCCCTCCCGACGGATCCAGCCGAGCCTCGTGCGGACGGGTGAGGGCGGGGCAGGGCTCGGGATCCGGACTGCACTCCCCACCCCCTGCCAGCGGGGTCACGGCCGGCATGAAGGGGTGGGCGTGGGGGATGGGCGGGCAGGCTGAGAGGCGCTGGGGACCCCGGCGCCTCTGTCTCCCGCCTGACAGAGCTCTTCCAGGGGTGTCTGCCGCGACTCCACCCCATGGCGCTCGGTCTCTTTCAGTCTGTCCCTCTGTGTCTCTGTCTCCCGTTACACTATTTCACCCTCACAGAAGGTAAGGCCAAGGAGAAGCCTGGGGTCCCAGCTGTCTCAGGTCCTCGATGGGTCCACAGAGCCAGAACTTTGCAGCTGGGGCCAGTCTTCACTGCCTCCGACACATGCACGCCCCAAGGAGGAAGGAGGCTCTGGGCCAGGAGACGTGGTTTAGGGGGCCTGCCTCTGTCTTTCCTGGCTGGGGGAGGGGGCGCCGTGGCAAATGTTTGCCTCGAGAACCTTGTTCCCCTCCTCCCCCCCCCCCGTAAAGTGGGGTGGGGGGTGCAGCCTTTGTAAGGGCTGGTGCAAGGCAGGCAGCCAAGGGCACACACACCACGTTGTGTTCTGTTGGGTCTACGGCAGGAGGTCCCGTGTGCCCCGCCCTGGGCTAGCACTGCCGGGGGGGGGGGGGGGGGCCTGAGAGGGGGCCTGGCAGTCCTGGAGCCTCCACGGCCAAAGGCGGCAGTCCCCAGCCTGTGGGCCCTGGGAAGGGGGTGTGGGGGGCAGAGGGGCTCTTTCCGGAAGCTGGGAAGGCTGCACAAAGGGACACCAGTGCTTGGCCTCTCCCGGATGAGTAAGAGTTGGCTATGGACGCAAGGAGGGGAAAGGTATTCCCCGGGGCTGAAGGAATGACATGTGCCGTCCCTGGAGCTGAGCGGCCAGTCCCCTGTCTGGCCGCGCCAGCTCACTACCAGGGGTTTAGAGCAGGGGCAGTCCGCGCTGATCACCGAGAGCACAGCAGACTGGCCAGAGCCGGAATGGGGGCAGGGAGAGGACACAGCCTAGGGCCCAGCTTCACCGTGACCTTGGCCGTCTCTCTCTTTGGCCTCAGTTTCCTGTTTTGCTGACTGGGAGGTGGGTTGGAGAATCCTTGCCTGCACAGAACTAGGTCCTGTCCCCCCACCCAGTCTCAGGTGTGGCTGCTCCCCAGACCCCTCTCAGCCAGTCTGAGTGGTCTAATGGCCAGCCTTGCCCTCGTATGTGTCAGGACACTGAGGCTTAAGCCAGGGAGCACACTTGTGAGCCTCCCCAGCCTTGGGCTTCCCCCTCCCTGGGGACCAGAAGGCTGAGGGCACAAGGCACTGAGACTACAAGACAAGATGCCCTTGTCCCCAAGCCTCTGGAGCACCACATCTCTGGCACCCTGCCCCTCATCCCCGAATATCCCTGACCCTTTAAATTCTTGAGCCACAGTCAGACTCAGGCATCACTGGAAATCCGAGAACCACAGAGCCTCGGGAAACCCCACGGCACCCCAGGACCCCAAGCCCAGTCTTGGGGGAATGAGGAGCCCCTCAAGGCACAGTACCCAGGCCTAGTTGGGGGTGGGGGTGGGGGGGTCCTCCCCAGGCGCCCTCCCTGGGATCCTCTGCGCTCCCTACCGCTGCTGGGCTCTCAAGGGGAGAGTTGAATCGTGGGGCTCGCTTATCCACATCCTCACCCTGAGACCATCCCTTCCCCCTGCCCGCCCCCCCCCCCCCCCGCCCCATGCCAGCATCTGGCCCAGCACAACAGGGTCACTCAGAGGGCCTTTGAGTCTTCTGAGCCTGACCTCAGTGTCTCTTCCCACTTGATGGCCCGCGCTCTTCCACTGACCATCCACTGTGCTAGGGGCTCGGGGCAGAACCATGGGTGTCCCTCCCTCCCCCCCCCCGCCCCCAACTCGGAGCTGGGGTGGGGGGAGAGGGAAGCAGAGAGGCACCAGCTTGTCATGAGACCACAGAGATGGGGCGCGGGCTGGGTGACGGAGCAGAGCCCTGATGGAAAAGGGAATACTACTGGAGATGACGGAGTGGTGGCGCCGTGCCCCCGAAACCGGATCCCGGGTGGATCCCCTGCCGGTTTCCGGGCCTCAGTTTCCCTCCCGGGCAGGGAGAGGGCAAGAGAGCGTCCTGTCAGCACCGCGGACAGCTCCCCTCGGCCACCGGGCCTGGTCCTTTGCTGGCGCCTCCGCCCCGCGCTCAGGCTCCAACCCAGACGAAGGCTGGGGCTCCTCGCGGCGCCCCCAGTCTCAGTTTCCCGTTAAATCGGGAACGTGAGAGCCCCGAGGTTCAGAACGATTACGGAGGCCGGCAAAGCTCTCAGGCCCGGTGGGATGCGTATTGTGAACCTCAACGTCGGTGAAGGTCGGAGTGGGCCCTGCGCTGGGAGCCCAGAAAGGGAAACTGAGGCCCGAAGAGCTGCAGGGTGTGGCCCAGCCCCTACCCGCCAGTGCGGGACAGAGCCTCAGCTAGACGGTCCCCCGTCGCAGTCCCCACCGCCCCAGCTGCTCTCTGCGTCCGCGCAGTGGGGAGGGGTCGGGGCGGGGTGGTCTTTCTCCGAGGCTGCGCTTGCGCAGACCCGGGGTGGGGGGGGGATCCGCTGCGACGCGGGGGAGGGGCCCCCCCCCCCCCCGGAGCACAGCCTGAAGCGGTTGCCCTGGCAACGGTCTCCGCGGCGACTGCGCGAGACCCCAGACCCGTCCAGCCCCGTGCGCGTGTCGGAGTGCCCCCCACGCCTTACCTGGTCCCCGAAGAAGGCTGAGTGCAGCAGGCTCAGCAGCCCCAAGAGCCCCATGGAGCCGCGGCCGCCCCGGACCAGCCTGCGCCCCGCCCTCAGCTGCTCGGGTAGGGGGGAGGCTCGGCCGAGACTGCCTGCGCCTGCGCGGAGCGACTACGGGGAGGGCTCGCACCGCGGGGCCGGGCGGGGACTCCTCCGGGCGGCAGCGGACGAGCGGGTCTGCGGGACTTCGCAGGAGCGGGGGGAGGGCGTCTCGTGGGACTGAGGACTCGGGTGGGCGGTGTGAGGAGGGGGACCTGAGTGAGCAGACGGGGGAGGGGGAACGAGGGAGAGCGGGGAGGGGTCCCGAGGAGAATGGCGATCTCGCAAGGATGGAGGGAGGCGCCGCCCTGTGGCCGCAATCGGCTGCCGGCCTGGATCGTGGGCCCGCAGCAGCCAGGCTCCGGCTGCGCGCTCAATCCATTAGTCATTCAGCAAACATTTGCGGTGCGCGTCCAGTTTGCCGGACTCAGTGATGGGACTTGTTGGCTCACACCACGCGTCGACAGACATCCGTCCAAGTCATTCAAGCAGCCTCTGTTAAGCACCTACTGTGTGCCGGGCCTTGTGCAGTAAACAGTCGTTGCAACAGAATGCCCGTGGGAAACTAGCACACTGGGAGGAGAGGGAATGGCCGCCGCCAAGAGGACAGTAACTTGGCCCGCGGTGAGCGGTGAAAACAGCAGGGAGGTGGGAGCGTGGAAGGCTGCTGGGAAGGACACTTAATGGACCCGAGTGACAGCATCCCGGCACACGTAACAGCCAGCGCAAAGGGAGGAGGGGTGTGTGTGTGAGGCGGGGGGGGGGGGTTGTGCAGGGTCCCAGGAACATGTGATGACCCCTGCGAGCCTTGGGGGGCGGTGGGCAGAGCAGGGACTCGCCGGACGCGGTGCTCACCGGCGCCCTTTGGTGGCAGTGGGAGACCAGGGAGGAGGGGACTGTGTTAGTCCGGGAGGGATGGGGGCAGGGGTCGCGGAGGGTCATTTTCAGGAACTGTGCTAAGTCCTGGAACAGCAAAGGACAAGCAGCGAGAGAAACGGGGCGCTGCCTTGGCCTCTGCAAGCAGGTGCCATGAACCAGTGGGTAGGCGTCCGGCAGAAAAGGCTGGACGTGAGAACAAGTCAGGACTCGGGGTGCTTTCTGGAGCCTGGGGAAGTCAGGGGGTGAATACCTGCTTGTTTCAAATTGACCAACAGGTGAGAAATAGCGACCTGGCCAGATCTGGGACAGGCTCTGAAGGCAGCTGGCCCAGTTGGCTTGGGGGGGGGGGGGGGGGGAACCCAGCACCAGAGTGGGGGTTGCCTGTGTGGCTGAGGTACTGGGGATGACAGGTGGGTGCGAATGTGGGCTGCAACCCAGTGGACTGGACCAGAGCGTCAGACGCAGAAGGAAACAAAGGCAGGGATGTGACTGGGGGTCTGAAGGCAGAGCCTGAACCTCGGGCCGTTAGAGGGGCCCGGTAGGGAGACAGCCCGATGACTAAGGCCCCTACCCCACAGCCTGGGCTCTGGAGAGTGCATCCTGGCCTGGAGTGTCACTTGACGGCTGGGGTGTGCACCTCGGTCTGAGTGGGACACAATCGCTTTCACTTGTAACACTAATATGCATTGCCCCCCAATTACACTAAGTGGTTGATAGAAATTCAAACTGCAATTAAGGAAAACGGTAATCGCTGATCCTTCCCTCCCTGAGCCCACCCAGGCCCATGGTGGCAGCGCTGGAAGCTTCCGGTGAGGGTTCCAAAGCCCTAAATGGGGTGACGGCAGTATTGCTGTCGGGGAGGGTCCTGCTGGTTTTTGTAGAACAAAATCTGTTATAAAGGCCCAACTTCGGCTGCACGGGCCAGTGGAGTGAATGCCAACAAAGGTTTACCTACAAGAACAGATGACAAGCCCTCTGGCCTGAAGTCTGCCCATCACTGGGTGCATGAGCCTGAGCCCTGGTTGGCACCCACCACCATCTGCACCGGGGATTCTCCCGTCCTCAGACAACGGTCTGCATGTGCACTTTGCTCCCCCAGGGAGGCCTAGTGCCTTAAAAGCTGGTTTTTAAGTAGACTTCATGCCCAGTGCAGGACCTGAACTCACAACCCTGAGACCCAGACCTGAGATGAAGAGTCCGATGCTCAACTGACTGAGCCACCCAAGCACGCTCTGCCTCCAAGCTCAGGGTCACAACCCACGTTCCAGTAAAGGGGCACAGCCGCCCTGGGCATTCTTCTCCCCGAGGCCGATCTTACATGAAACAAGTTTCTTGTATTCTAAGGTTTTTGTTTTGTCTTTGAGAGCATGTGCATGTGTGAGGAGTGGAGGCTAAACACTCAGTTGGAACCGGACACGGGGCTCGATCCCACAACCCTGGGACCGTAACCTGAGCTGAAATCAAGAGTCAATGGACTGAGCCACCCAGACACCCAACAGTTTTCTTCTTTGAGGAGTGACACGGTGAACCCTCCCTCTTCTCGCTGGGCCTCGTGGGCAGTTTGCTAGCGGAGGTCGCAGAGGCTTCTGCTGTTCCAAACGAAGGGAGTGTGGACAGCGTTGACCAGATGTCAGTCGACAGCTCTGACCACGGCCTTCAAACTGCAAAGCACCCAGTCGCCTCAGCTAAGGTCCCATCTAACGCACCCCAGTCATATTCCAACTTCACACGGTGAGTCGGCCTCTCTGCAGCGCGGCCAGGCTCAAGGGGCTGTCCAAAAGGACCCCCGAGTCCCTGATCTTTGCCCCGACCAGCATCCCCACTGGCAGCTCTAGGCCCCTCCCATCAGCCCACGCAGCCTCCCGTGGCCTGGCTTCCTGCCACACCAGATACCCACCACTTGTGGCCCACGTCTTCCGGGCGACAGGGCTGCCTTATCAGGGCTGGTGCCACACAGGCCACAGACGTACCCCCAGATCATCTGGTCCCAACACTGGTTCCTTCTGCCCACCTGGGGGAACCCGTTTAATCTGGTCACGCAAGCTGTCCGGCCGTTCCCCGTGCTGCCTTCTGCCGTGGATGATAAACACAGCCACCCCCAACCCGAGAGAGAACAGCGAGCAAATCAAAATGCAGAGGAAGGAAGCCCGGAGGTGGTGGCAGTGGCCGCTAGGGGGAGGGCAGGGAGGCAGGAGCGCCTTTCCATTCCGCGGTCTCCCTCCCTTCCCCTCCTGGCCGGCCCTCACGGCCCCAACAGAGGCGCAGACACTGTGACCACTGTCACACGTGCAGTAGGCAGCCAGCCAGCTTCACACTCTCCTGCTGACCAGGGTTCCCACCTCGACCATCCCCCCCCACACTGTCCATCGGCGAGCCAAAGGGGCCACTGCCTACCGAGGAGTCGCCCACCCTGGTCTGTAGGGCCTCCTCATCATGGAACAAATCTCGACAGAAATACTTGGGGGAGCAGGGTTGGGACCCTTCATCAGACCTAGGGGCTGGTGTGACCCTGCCCCTGGAAACCACATGAGACCCAGACCCAGACAGACAGACCGTGAGGGTCACCGGGCCGGCGTGTGCAGACGCAGAAAGGGAGCGCTCAGGCTGTGCAAAGCCTCCTGCTGGTCGTGGACTTCACGTGTGGGCACGCCCACCCCCAGGACCAGACAACACGGGAGGAGCCCTGAAGGGCATGGTGGCTCCAGGGGAGACACTGCCCTGGACCCAGGAGTGACCACCTGTATGGGCTGAAGCAGGCCCAGGGAAGGCCTGTGGCTGCACCTGAGGGATTTCGGTTGAAGGATCCAGAGGCACAGAGGGGACACAGACAAGACCGCACAGAACCTGCACCGGTCAGGGGGCCGAGGTCATTCACGCGGAGCCCCTACCCACAGAGCGCTGGGCCCTGCTGTTAAGCGGGGCCTTCCCTGTGTCCACAGCAGGAAACCAGGGCCACCTGCTGCCCAGCACTGGCCCAAATCACGCACCGCCTGAGCCTCCGACTGGTGGGCAGGCGCAGCCCCAGGGAAGGGAAGGAACAGTCAGACTCGCGACCAGAAAAGGCTGCGTCTTTATTGGCCGAACGGGCTACTTGAGGGGGATGAAGCGGGACGAGTGGGTGGCCCCTATGCCGGGCCTGCCGTGCTTCACCGGCTTGTAGGTGATGGAGAACTCGCCCAGGTAGTGGCCAATCATCTCAGGCTGCAGGGGGGAGGAGCAGGGCAAGGAGTCAGGCGACCGGGAGCAGACACGCCCCCGCTGCCCGCCCCACCCCGCCGCGCCCCACGGGTACCTTGATTTCCACCTGGTTGAAGGTCTTGCCGTTGTAGACGCCCACCATGCTGCCCACCATCTCGGGCAGGATGATCATGTCCCGCAGGTGCGTCTTCACCACCTCGGGCTTCTCCATCGGGGGGGCCTCCTTCTTGGCCTTACGCAGGCGCTTCAGCAGCGAGTGCTGCTTCCGGCGCAGACCCCGGTTCAGCCTCCGCCGCTGCCGGGCGCTGTACAGCTGCATCAGCTGCTCGCTGGGGGGCGGGGGGGCAGGGCGCGATGGCGTGAGCGGCTGGGCCGCGACAGTCCCCAGGGTCCAGCCGCGAACGTCGCTGCTGCCCCGCACCGCCCCAGATCTGGGGAGAAGCCCCCAAGGTCAAGAGCTGCGAGCTGCAGATGGGGAAACTGAGGCAGGCGGCTACGTGGCCGGCACCTCGTGGGCAAACTGCTGCACCTCCAGCCAACTAGGCCTCTGCCGACCTGTGTCCCCGGAAGGGGGGGGGGGGGGGGGGCGCGGCCCCTCACGGTCCCGCTGACCCAAGCTCACGCTCAGGAAGGCTGCGGGGAACCCGAGAAGCCCGTGTCCCCGCACCCAAGCCAGACCCCCGCCACCCTGCCTAGGAGCTTCCGGCCACGTGCCAAACCCCAGCCCGTTCTAGCTTCCCGCGATTTCGGCGGGTGTAAACAGTGTCACGAGGGGACACCAGCAATTAGGTGCGACCCAAACGTCGCTGCGTCCAAACAGCGCCCCGGCCCCGCCCGGCCCCCTTACTAGGACATGTCCAGCAGCTGGTCCAGGTCCACGCCGCGGTAGGTGAACTTGCGGAAAGTGCGCTTCTTCTTCTGTTCCACTTCCGCCTGCGCGGGCCCGGGGCGCGGGTCAGAGGGCGGCCGCAGACTCGCCTCCCACCCCCGCGGCCGCCCTCGGGCGCCCACGGGGGCCCGCGGGGACACACGGCCTCCGGCCCGTCCCCGGGGAGCGCGGGCGGCCCCGGGTCGCTGGGGCTCGGCCAGGACACGTCGGCCTGCGCGGGCCTTCCCCGCCCCGCGCCATCCCGACACCAGCCCGGCCCGCCCCGCACCCCGATAGGCGGCGGCCCCGGAGGCTCAAGAGATGGCTGCCGCAGCAGGGCGGCCTGACTCCGGCCTTCACGGCGCGGCCAGACCGCGGATGGCGCCGGATGAGTCGGGAACGGCCGCGCCAACCCGCGGCACTCACCATCTTGTCAGCGCTTCGGAAAGGACCGCCCCTCCGCGCCTGCGCGATTATCACGAGGTCGCCCGTGAGCCCCGCCCCGCGCCCGACAGCTCGGACGCGCTTCCGCTTTCTCGGCTGATGAGCGCGCCCTCTGCTGGCGGGAGGGCCGAGCGCAGGCGGCGCCCGCTAAGGAGACGCAGCGGCTGGGGCCTCGGACACATCGCCGCCTCTCTCGGAACCTCGCGCGCCTGCGGGCAGCAGGGGCTCCCCGTGGGTTCGGGCCCAGCGCTCCGCCGGAGCTGGCGTCCTAGTGCGGGCGGCGGACAGCCGGGAGGGGCGGGGCGCTGGCTCCGCACAGGTGCCCCGAGAAGGCGGCCCTGATGGGGACCCGCCGCCTTTAACGGAGGGCCTCAGGTACAGTAGCAACCGTAGCGATGCACTACTAGGTTTCTGCAACGTCTGTGCACGTGACGTGTATAACGATGACAGAGAAGAAGGGACAAGGAATTAGAGCTACATAGTCCTGTCCCACTTCTGGGTGCACACCCCAATAACTGAGAGCAGGGAGACTTACATGTCCACAGCAGCACGACCCACTACAGCACAAGTATGCATCCGCGGACGAAGGACAAACACGATGTGGTCCATCCACACGCCGGAGTAGGATCCAGCCTTAGGAAGGAAGGACGTCTGCCACCCGCCACCACGTGGACGGACCCGCAGGACACTGTGTGCAGTGAGAGAAGCCAGACACAGAAGGACGTGTCCCGCGTGACCCCACGCACAGGGGGTCCCTAGAGGAGTCCCGTCCACGGAGACAGAGAGTAGACAGACGGTGGGAGCCAGGGGTGGGGCAGGGGGCGGGGAGTCCGTGTTTCATGGGGACAGAGGCTCAGTCTGGGGAGATGGAAAGTTCTGGAGACGGGTGGTGGGGGCGGGTGCAGGACATTGTTGAGTGTGCTTGATGTCACTGAGCTGTGCACTTAAGAGATGGTTACAGTGGCAAGTCTTAATGCGCATTTTGCCACAATAAGGAAACAACCTGGCGCCTGGGTGGCTCAGTAGGTTAAGCGTCCGACTCCTGATTTCGGCTCAGGTCATGATCTCCTGATTCCGGAGTTGCAGCCCTGTGCCGGGCTCTGTGCTGACAGCGCAGAGCCTGCTTGGGATTCTGTCTCTCCCTCTCTCTGCACCTCCCCCACTCATGAGCTCTCGCTCCGTCTCAAAATAAACATTAAAAAACAAAAAAAAAAAAACGGGGCGCCTGGGGGGTCAGTCGGTTGAGCGTCCGACTTCGGCTCAGGTCATGATCTCACGGTTCGGGAGTTCGAGCCCCGCCATCGGGCTCTGGTGCTGACAGCTCGGAGCCTGGCGCCTGCTTTGGATTCTGTGTCCCCCTTTCTCTCCGCCCCTCCCCTGCTTGTGCTCTGTCTCTATCTTTCAAAAATGAATAAACGTAAACAAATTTTTTAAAAAAGAAAAAAAAAAACCATGGTAAGCTCTAGAACAGCCTCAAAGAAAATAACTCAAAAAATATGACAAAAAAAATCATTAAAAGATAAAACGCTACCTTAGGAAATACTCATTTAACGCAAAAGCATGAACAGAGAAGCGTAAGAACAAAACAAGGCACACAGCACGGAGCAAAAGCGAAATGGCAGGGGTAAACCGAGCACCACACTGAACACCAGGGGATGGGAGAGACCACTGGCCGGAGGGTGAGTTCTGGGAAGAGGGAGCCAGCGTGCAAAGACCCTGCGGTAGGAAGGAGGTGGGTGCTGCCACCACCGCCCCACCACCCAGGTGACTCTACAGCGCCCACGGCCGCGACTGAGGCTTCAGCCCCTTCCTGGCCTCAAGCTGGATTGCTGGGTGGGGTCTGGCTTAGACCAGTGGCTTTGTGGGGAGCCGGGGCTGGCCTGGGGGGAACAGAAGTCTGGAAAGAAGCCGGGCCTCCTCAACCATCTCTACGATCCTGTGGGTAGAGCCAATTAAACCCTCCCAAAGAAGGGGATGTCCCCCCCCCGTCCGTGACGCAGCACAAGCACGGTGTTTGAGGGCTACGGGCTGTGTCCTTCAGGGTGTGAAGGGGGCTCGCCTGTGCCCAGCAGAGCAAGGTGGGGGTCCCAGGAGCTCCTGGCCAGCTGGAAATCCGTGCGTCGTTTGCACGACGGCCTCTCACCAGGGAACCCTAATTTTACAGAGAATTTCACAAGTGAAAGGAGCTCATGTTTAACGTCGCGATGGCACGCGGTGTGGATGGAAGGCCCAGTCCTGCTCGTCTGTAAACCGGCCGTGGCGGCACCTCCTGAGGGCAGGGAGAAGACTCTGGCGGGGGCGGGCAGGGGCGGCCCCGCAGGGGCGTTTTGAGGGCTTCTCTTCGCCTTTGAGCTGAGCCACCCTCCCTGAGGCAGATCGCGAGCGGGCTGCGGGCGGGGACGAGGGCTACTGGCTGTTTCCTTCAGCACTTCATCTCCAGCCCCACACACTGTGGTGGCACCCGGTGCATTTTGGATCAATCCGTTCTTTTTACGTTTTAAAATCTTCATTGTGGTCTTTATTTATTTATTTATTTATTTATTTATTTTTAATTTTTTTTTTCAACGTTTATTTATTTTTGGGACAGAGAGAGGCAGAGCATGAACGGGGGAGGGGCAGAGAGAGAGGGAGACACAGAATCGGAAACAGGCTCCAGGCTCCGAGCCATCAGCCCAGAGCCCGACGCGGGGCTCGAACTCACGGACCGCGAGATCGTGACCTGGCTGAAGTCGGACGCTTAACCGACTGCGCCACCCAGGCGCCCCTTCATTGTGGTCTTTAGAATGAGAGAATGACGGCCTCCAAAGCCCCCAGACCTGGTTCTGGGACCAGGGATCTGTCACCTCACGCAACAGAGGGGACCTTAGCAAGGCCTGAGGCGGGGGTGACCCTGGGTACCCAGCGTCCACACGAGGTCCTCATGAGAAGGGGACAGAGACGGGCGGACCCCGCACTGCTGGCCGTGAGAATGGAAGAGGGGCCTCTGGAAGCGGGGAAAGGTGGGAGACGGGGATCCCTGGGGCCCAGAACTGTCAAAGACGATTTGCGAGCGGCTTTAAGCCCTAGGTGGGTGGTGATCTGTCACAGGGGCCCTTAGACACCCCCCACATCAGAACAGGGGAGGACTGACCCATTTGGTTCATAGCGGATCCCCAGGGCCAGCCTCCCCCAGACCCAGGAGCCCCTCCCCACTCCCACAGGAAGTGGGGCCCAGAGCAGGAAGCCCTGTGCGCAGGCGAACGGACTCCCCCTCCCGTTGGGGCTGCACACAGGGCCCTCGCTGAGCGTCAGCCCCTTCTCACTGGGGAAGGAGCAGTCAAGAAAAGGGACAGAAAGGTCCAAATACCCAGGGCTGGAAAGGCCTGGCAGACACCTGGTGGCCGCCGTGGGACGCTGGCCAGAGCTCAGCCCTCCCCACCTCCTGGCTCAGGCTTCCCTCCTCCCTCACCTCCACCGTCGGTCCTTGAGCTCTAGGAGCCGGGGCCATCATGCTGCCTCCCGCCCCGGCCACGGGATGGCCCCCACCCACCCGGATCCGTCCGAGCACCTTTCCCTTGGCATTCGGCGGGTGGCCGCTGAGCCCCGGGAGCCTGGGCCGGCAGCTCGCACCAGGTCCCCGGCTCCCCACTCGAGCAGGTGGGGCCTGGCTCCTGAGCCCCGGGAGGTGGGGAGGGCCGGCACAGGTCTCCCGCAGGGACGGGCTCCTCCTGGACACAGAAGGGACGCACAGCCGACAGCAAGGAGGGAATAAAAGCACACAACGTGGGTTTCTAATCCAAACGCACTTCTCTTTATTCAAACCAGGGTCAAACTGGTCGGTGGGGACGCCCTGAAACCACGTGCGCGGGAGAGCGGCTGACAAGGCCTCCATGTCCTTGCTGCCGGGGCGGACGCGGGGCGGCGCCGGCAGAGCCGCTGGGCGGGCGCGGCCCCCACGGCGCACCTGCGGGCGCTGCCAGGCAGGTCAGTCGACAAAAGCAAGGAAGAAACAAAAAACAAAACACGCTCAGTAGACTTTTTCTGTAAGCTCCCAGAGTTTCTGGACCAACAAGCCCCGACCCTCAAAGCCAGGAGTGAGGCACTGAAACGCCCCTCACTGCCACCAGTGCCGACGGAAACCCTGCTTTAAATTAAAAAATAAGCCAGTATACATCGTAGAAAATTTCTCTTAAAAATCTCACAATTTGTAAATGTATATTTTTTCTTTAACATAAAAGTTTACAATATACGGTAAAACAAAAGGCTCAGGAAAATAATTTCAAAAAAAAAAAGGAAGAAAAAGAAACCTGAAGTTTTGAATTAAAGCTGAAGACATTTTTTTTAAACCCTGTTGTTGAACCAGTGACTTTTTTTTATTGTGCTGATGGGTTAGAGAAAGAAATATGTTTAAAAACTTCAGTCCAGACACCCACAGCCGCCTCCAAAAGCCTCTCGCCCCCCTCCCCCCAAAGGTGAGCCGCTATTTTTCTGCCAAGTTTGTGATTGTCACGAGTTCACAAGTTTTAAATCCTGGGTCTCGGCCGCCCTGACGTCCACACGGCGCCGGCCAGCTAGCGTCGGTACGGGTGGAATCCTTGCACGTTGTGGTTCTGACCTCGTCCAAAGCCACTTCCGCCGGCGGGGGGGCCCCCCGAGCCCGGCACTGAGGGGCCCCCATACGAGGGGGGCTGCTGGCTGGGATCTGAGAAGCCCTGTCCGAAGCCGGCCAAGTCCTGTCCGTAACCTGCAGGGAAGGAGCCCGGTGAGCTGCGGCGGGATGGCAGCTCTCGCCCTAGCGGCCAGGGAGCGGTCCGTGCCCGCGGAGCCTGTCCCGACCCCCCGCAGGGCCCTGACCACGGTCTCTGTGCAGAAGGAAAAGCAGCTCAGAGACCCGGAGGACCCCACAGCCTGTCCCATCCGACCTCGGCCTCGCCTCCCCACCCAGTCCCGAGGACCTGGGGTTGGGCCCTGACCACTGGAGACCTTTGAGCTCGGAAATGTTAAGAGGACCCGGCCCGGCTCAGTAGACTGAGGGTTTCTAAAAAGTTTAATCTTCAGTGTGATGCACCCGGGTGGGGGGGGGGGGGGGGGGAGGGGTGCAGGCAGGGAGCTCAGGCACAATTCCCAGCGATTAAGAAATGCAAGCCTAGCCCAGGCCCCTCCCTCCAGGGTGACCCCCAGACCCGAGACAGTCCTCTCTGCAGAGCTGACCCCACCTGGGACCTTCCCTAAGACCGACGGGTGTGAGGAAAGACTGTGTGCCCAACCCAATGCCAAGCGTAAGTGACTCTGGGCACCGTGCCTACAGAGCCTGCCCCGGGCGGGCCAGGGCCCTCCTCGGAACAGGGCCTAGAGCCTGCAGCTGACCTCAGAATGCGTGGGAGGCACTCTGGAAAGGGGACCGGCACCAGCCTGCACACCTGGGGTGAAGGCGTGCCCCAAGGCCCCCGGATCCCCAGTAGAGGGTGCACATGGGGCGCCGACGCCTGCTGCCCGCAGAGGCAGAGCTCTAGGGCCCACGGGGCTGTGGCCAGTTGAGATCCTCGCCCCGGCAAGGGCCCCGTCCCAGAGGGCACCGCCAGGTCCACCCCCGCCCAGGACGGCAGAGGAGGCCGTGCCCGCTGCCCGGTACAGGCAGAGTGGGGACCGTGGATGAGAAGGTGCCACCTACCTAGGCCACATCACTGCTCAGCCTGACCATAAGAGTGTAAACAAAGTATGGGCCCGAAGCCTGACGGGTCTTGAGAATAGGTAGCCAGGCCTGGCAAGAGACGAGACCAGGGTGACTACCCCAGGGCAGCCTCGGCAGAGGGGCGGGGCGGGGCCACGCTGGCGGTCAGCACACCCCCGCCCGGGGCTGCTCGTGCGCCGGACACGTGTTCTGCTGGGGTGGGGGGTGGGGTGACAACCCACGCACTCAGGGACCGTGGCGTGGCACGGCGCCAAGGGGCCAAGCTGCTGCGATGCCGGGCTACTGGGAGCAGCCGGCCAAGAACGGCAATCGAGGGCGAGAACGGCCTCACACACAGACACTGAAGTCTTGGGCGAAACGCAGTGTGAACAACCACGTGGCAGTAGGAGAGCCCCAGGCGAGGAGACGCGGGCCGAAGCCACGGCTCCCACAGGAGCCCCAGGAGCCCCCGAAGCCCCAGAAGACAGGCAGCCCGCCCGCGTGGCCCCGCAGAGG
The DNA here is from genome assembly GCF_007474595.2 of Lynx canadensis. Taxonomy (NCBI): domain Eukaryota; kingdom Metazoa; phylum Chordata; class Mammalia; order Carnivora; family Felidae; genus Lynx; species Lynx canadensis. The sequence continues at coordinate 737,827 of NC_044304.2, read as the reverse complement.
TGGCAGGAGGCCCCAGGATGGAGGCCTGCTCTACCCAGGACACGGGGCCCAACCCCGTCCTCACGAGCCCCTCCCACGCAGGCCACGGGCCACCACCTCGTAGACCCCGGGCTCAGAGGCACCCAGTCCACGACCAGCCCCTCCGGTGAAGCATGGTGACGCCCTCGCCAGCGCCCGCCACAGACCAGAGCCACGAGCCCACGTGGCCAACAGGTGCCCTCCCTGCACGCTGCACTTGGAAAACGAGACCACCAAGGAACAGTGCCTGCTGGGGGCGCCCCACTGAGCCCGTGCGCACCATCCTCCTGGGGGCCCGGTCACGGCCGCAGGCTCCCCAACCCACAGGCCCTGGGACGCCTGCCGCTCACGCGATGCGTTTCTCAGACAGCTCCCTAGCAAAACCCCAGGAAACCAAAGTCCTTCTTTTCATTTTGCCGGACGCTCTCCGACAAGCCCCAGCAGAGCGGGCCTCCGTCACAGACGCTGGCAGGGAGGGAGGCGGAAGGTGGCGGGGCCAGATCCCCGGCCCCAGGCCTCGAACGCAGGTCTCCAGAGCGGGCGAGAGTTACAGCCACTCACCGTACTGGCTGTAGGGGAAGTCTGGCTGGGCCGTCGGGGGCTTGCTCATGTCGGGGGCGGCCTGAGACGGAGGCGGTGGGAAGGCCAGAGGTGCTGCCCCTGGAGTAGCAGGTGGAGGAGGGACCCCAGGCGGGGCAAACTGATCCGGCGGTGGAGGCGGGGGCCCGTAGCCAAAGCCTGCGGGCAAACAGGAGAGGAAGACACACACACAGTGCGCGACCGCGGCCCAGCCTCCGGGAGCTGCCCGCGCCATTTCCCTCCGAGACGCACCAAGTGGCCAGGTCCTGGGGATGTGCCCCGGCTGGGAGAAGGCGGCATGCGGGCTAGCGGTGGTCTGGAAGGCTGGGGTGCCCGGGTGGGCCTGGGGCAGCCTGTCACCGCACCTCTGACAGCGAGTGTCAGACAGGAACTCCACAGGGAGTAACTGCGCTGAAATACTCTTGAAAAAACCAAAACCAGCTGCCTAACAAAGCACAATCTGTGCTCTGAGAAGACAAAAAGAATCACAGTGAGCCTTTCACGAGGGCGGGGGTCACGCCTGTCCACACTCTGTCCTGGGGGGCTCCAGAAAACCGGTTTCTATCCACCTGCGTTCTTGTTAGAAATAAAAATCTGGGGCACCTAGGTGGCTCAGTCAGTTAAGCGTCCGACTTAGGCTCAGATTATGATCTCACGGTTCGTGAATTCAAGCCCCACATCGGGCTCTCTGCGGACAGCTCAGAGTCTAGAGCCTGCCTCGGATTCTGTGTCTCCCCTTCTCTCTGCCCCTCCCCTGCTTGCTCTCTCTCTCTCTCTCTCTCTCTCTCTCTCTCTCTCAAAAATAAATAAACGTTAAAAAGAAAAAGAAAATCTGACGTGGTCTGGGCCACGGGCAGCCGTGGAGCCCAAAAAATGTGACTGACCCAAGCCTGTGGTGCATCCCAAAAGCAGAACACGTGTGGGCGCCCAAGGTCTTAACGGGAAGACCGGGGGACAGTCTGTGTGGGCCGCAGGGCAAGAGCAGTGGCCAGCCACACTCGATCAGGTGAGGGTCTCTTCCCTGCTGAAGACCCAGTCACCAGGAGTGGCCACACCCTTTTCTTTTTTCCTTTAAACACTCCCCCCCCCCCCCGGAGAGAAAAAGAAGTGGGGAGACAGCACACACGCACGAACAGGGGAGAGGGGCAGAGGGGACGAGAGTCACATGCTCAACCGACTGAGCCACCCAGGCGCCCTGGCCACGCCCCTTCCTACCAGGGACGAGCACTGAACCTTGAAGGCCCGCGAGCCGCCCGGGCACAAAGCAGAACAGAGGAGGACTGAGACTCCAGCTCGTATGGCCTCTAGCCCTTTGCTGCTTTGTTACAAGTTACAAGGCCAGGTCCAAAGGCCCCGTGCCGCGACCGCTCGCAGGGCCCGCCCCAGTGACGTGGCACACTCATCTTGGACGACACAGGTGTCATCCACACGGCCCTCCGAGCAGAGGGGCGTGGACACGCGGCACCCCAGCCCCCCTCCTGGGGCCCACAGGACTTACTGAACTGTGGAGGGGCACCGTAGCCCTGTGGGAAGCCCTGAGGAGGGGGGAAGCCTCCGGGAGGGGTGGACACAATGTAAGAGGTGAACGGTGGCGGCGGTGGGGGGGCTCCTCTTCCCGCAGGGGGCGGTCCATAGCCACCTGTAACACAGGACACAGAGGTGAGGGCAAGGGCGTGGCACACGAGGTTCCGGGCCGCCCTGGCCCGCCGCGGGGCCGCCCCATTTCAGACCCTGTTCCTTCTCAGTTGCCCATGATGAGGACTTACCGATTGCCTGTCCGGCTGGTACCCACATTCCTAAACAGGAAAACAGAGAGGGTGGTTGGTGCCCGTCAGCTGAGCCCCGCTCCCCCCGACAGCACTGGCTGTGCCGGTGAGAAGCCCTTCTGGAAACGCACCCGAGGGGCCTGGCGTCCTGTTGCACTGCGGGCACCAGGGCGGGATGTCCCAGCCCCGAGGAAGGCGTCAGAGGAGCCCGTGGCAGACCGGGAGCACAGGCGTGACCCCCAGAGCTTCTCCAGCACCTGGGTGTGGGGAAAGAGCTGCCGCTCGCGTCCTGCTTCTATGGGATGGGGGCCGGGGTGGGGGAGGGGCTCCCAAGAGAAGCCCGTTGGGTCAGGTGGCCCCGGCCCTTCCACAGAACCCACCAGAAAGGGTGGGAGGAACACCCACAGATCAGGGGCTGGGAGGCACAGGTGGGACCTCAGGCTGGGCGGTGGGGGCTCAGGGCCGGCCACCAGCCGAGCTAGTGGGCACGCGGGATAACTGGTTTTCTAGGGCTGTGTGTTCTTTTGCAATAAAGAATTTTTTAAAAGACGACTCTGAGGGGCGCCTGGGTGGCGCAGTCGGTTAAGCGTCCGACTTCAGCCAGATCACGATCTCGCGGTCCGTGAGTTCGAGCCCCGCGTCGGGCTCTGGGCTGATGGCTCGGAGCCTGGAGCCTGTTTCCGATTCTGTGTCTCCCTCTCTCTCTGCCCCTCCCCCGTTCATGCTCTGTCTCTCTCTGTCCCAAAAATAAATAAACGTTGAAAAAAATGTTTTTAAATAAAAAAAAAAAGAAGACGACTCTGTGAGCCCAAAGAGGCCGCGCCAGGTGCCTCTGGATGCAGAGAGGCCCACCTGACCTCCTTCTGCCCCTCCTTGGACACTAAAAGGGATAGAGGCTACCAGATCCTGTCCTGGAGCCCCTAGGCACCCCAATCCTTCTGCCAAGCCGTCCTTAACCACCCTGCTGACCCATCACGAGGATCTGACAGCCCAAGGAGCAGGAGCAGACCGAGAGGGTGAAGGAAACAGGACTCTGGGGCAAAAGTCCCAGTCTCCCTAAGAGCATCTTATCTTATCTGGGCCCCCGAGAGGGCCAGGCCAGGCCCACTAGAGGGGGTGATGGTGACAGTGACGGACTCTCAAATCCACCAGGTCCTTCTGCCCATCCCCCTACCCCCAAGGCACTGCCACAGACCCCGGGGACAGCAAAGGTGTCAGCACGAGGCATCGAACTGCTCCCTCAGGCCTCGGAGGCCCTCCTCCAGAGCACGGTACTTGGAGTAAAGATGCTCACTGCCCTCTGCCAACTACGGTTGAGACGCATCTGCCCCAACCACAGGCGGGGACTCGGCTACGGCCCAGACACACCACCGTCCTCCACACGGACCAGGTGACGACCTGGAACCTGGCCCCTTTCCGGTCTGCGTGCCGACCAGAAGGTGCCCCTCTAGGGGCGCGCGTGCTATCGGGGGGACCAGCATGGAGCCCGCACGCCAACCTGCTGGGCAGGAGACCCTGGGGCCGACGAACAGGGAGTACCACCTGTGCCTTCGTGGACCCACCACCCCGCGGGCTTGGGACCCCGGCCCCCCGAGCAGAAACCCCTGAGGCGGCCACCCGGGGGCCCGGCCGGTTCTGGGTGCTGGGGCCTCACCTTGTGGGCCGTATCCTTGCTGCCACGTGGGTGGGGGCTGGCCTGCCCAGCCATTAGCAGCACTGGGCACGACCCGGCTGCCCCACTGGCTGGCACCTGGCTGTCCCGGCGCTTGGCTTTTGCTGTCGCGTGGCTCGGCCCGTTTAACTTCCACCTAGACAAATGGAGCTGTGGTTTAGGGAGATGCCGAGGGTCCCGGACCCCCTTCCCTTCAGACACACCCTTGATAACTTATGACTACACTTAGCATCTTATTATGACTTAAAACTAAAACTTAACTATAAACCTTAGGCCAGTATTCTTTTTTTTTAAAAATTAAATTTTTTTTCTTTTTTTTCTTTCTTTTTTTTTTTTTTTTTGCTTAAAACATGTTTCTCAGGTACAACAGATGCAACGTAAGACGTGTTAAGCCCCACCCGCTGCGGGGCACCGAATGAAGGCCAAGAACCCTCAAGAGTTCTGGGTAACAAGGGGTCTTTCAGTGAAGGTAAAATGACAGCTTTCTCCTTCGGTGGCCTCCTCATCCCAGGGACACAGAGATCAGGACCGCCCGAACAGTCACAGCCCTCTCCCCGGGCCTCCCAAGGGCCCCGGCGTGGCAGGAGCCCGCCGCTACGGAGCACGTTGGGGAGCAACCGGGCCCACACGCACGAGGCCTCTCCGGAGCCCACCCGCCCTGCCCTGTGCCGTGAGCTCATACCTGAGAAACACAGTTGGTTTCCTTAGGTTTTTTATTTAAAATGTCTAATGGAAGATAAGGACTTACCTTCCCCAGGCTAACGCTTAAAGAATCTCAATTAACTCAAAATAATGTCAGAGGGAATGGATGTGATAAAGAGAATCTTACATTACATCTAACAAAAAAAGTAAACGAACATGCAATAAAATGGACATTTGAATCAGTAAGCAATCTTCATACTGTGTTAGGTCAGCAGCCCAGGACCCTTCCTCTGTCGGGTGTTGTCAGGAGCCACAGCAGTGGGGGGGGGGGGGGGGGGGGCGGGGACCCAGAGGTGCCCTACCTTAGTGTCCTACCTGCACTAGGCGCTGTGGCCACGACACAGCTCCCCCCCTTCCGCAGCCTCTGTCCCCCAATTATAGGGCTGCCTCGGCAGTTGAGAACCTTGAAATTTTTTTTTTTTTATGACAAGTTTTAATGAGGAGAGACAATAAAGCCACTTGGAGTCCTCCTTGGAGTCTCATCGTCTGATGAGCTAATAAGCGTATGTATTCAAAGTTCCATCAGTGGCGCCCTGAGACCCCTTCCTGTCTAACACACAGGGACTGGGACAGAGGCACAAAGACGCCACCTTCCTGGGGCCCCAAGGACACGCCACGGAGAGGAACAAAATCCCCGGTAGCTCAAGGCGATGTGACAGCAGGACCAAGGGACCCTTTCGAAGAACTCCAACTAACGAGTCTTCACGCACCCTCCTCAGGGGAATTTGGTTCCTGCTGACAAAGCGAAGCAGCCCTCATAATTTTTGTTTAAAAACAACGTCTGCCGTCCTCCTGTGGGAACGTGGGTGCAGTCACTCACCCTATTGCTTCTAACTGGAGGGGGACCCCAGGCCTTTCTGGAGGGACCCCCACTAAGGAGCCAGCCCGCCAGTGAAGGTCGGGCCGTGGGGACAGGGCGAGGCTGGGGGCTCCCGCCCGTGTGCACCTTACTGTACAAGTTGAGCCCCACACCGAGAAGCCACCTCAGTCTCCGCTCTGTGCTCCGTGCAGACCAGACTCAGACACCGATGCGTCCTACAAAACCGGGGCGGGGACGGCCGCCTGGAGACGGGAGCAGATCCGTGCGCTTATCGGCCTCTCTGCCCCTAGAGCAGGCCCAGGCTCCGTCCGAGTTTTAAATGTCACGGTACCTTCAAGTATTGAACGCGGACTCCTTTGCACTTGCGTTCGTAACTGGCATGCGTCCTTGAGACCTGCATGCAAATTCTGAACTGAAAGCTCCAAGGGACGTCGGAGCGAGACGTGTGTGTGCTCGCTCGGGTGCGACAACACCTGCGCTAGCTTCCTTTGGATGCGCACAGCTGCGCACGCGGCCGTGCTTATCAACTTCCGGGGAGCGGGCTGCGGGGCTGGGGCGGGGGGGGGGGGCAGGAGGGGCAGGAGGGGCAGGACCCCGTGGTGCCTCATTGCCCGCACGCTATCTTAACTGACAAAAACAGCCACGGCCCCGTCACCAGGCCCGGGCTTGGTGGCGGAGGGAACGAGGGAGTGCCGGCTTCGTGGCACCCACGTGGCCCGCCGGGCTGCACAGGGCAGGTTCTGAAAGGCCCGAGACGGGAGTCCTGCAAAGCCTCTGCTAACGCTAAGGGACCCCACGCTGCAGAATTTCTACCAGCGATTTATTTGAGTGAGCCCCCCCCCACCACAGCTCCGAGCCGCCCGCGTCCGCGGCAGCAACACAGTATGAAGACGGGACAACCAGAGGTCACTTGACTGCACGGAGGTAAGTACTACCGAGAGCATGTGCTTGGGGCCGGAGTTTCACAGTAAGTGACCCAATTAAAAAAAACCAATCCTTCAGGATGTTTACGTCTGTTTCGGTTTCACACGGAATCGGTTTTCAAGGGTTCGCCGCCCCCCACGTTACGGGGCGGCTGAGACAATCGGAATGCGGGACAGACATCTGAAGGAGTGGTCACTGAAACCAAGCCTGAGACAACCTGCGATTTCACTGGAGGCCAGCCCACAAGCCCCCCCCCCCCCCCGCCCGACTGAGCCCCTCGGCCGGGGCCCACCCCGCCCACCGGTCCCAGGGGGATCCAGAGCGAGGGGTGCCGGGAGCAGAGCCCCTCGGGCAGGATGGGCCCCCAGCTGTGGCAGACCCCCCCTGCCCCCCCCCCCAACACTGACTGACCCAGCCCCCTTTACCGTTAAGGAATCTGTGTTTCCAGTGAAATCCCTAAGTTGCCTAAGACTTGGTTTGGTCTTAAGGTAAAATAAAACTACAACTACACACTTTTTTGCCCATGATGTCGTGAAAATGCATGTTGACAGCCTGGTCCACTGATTGTTCGTCCTCGAAAGTAATAAATCCAAAACCTAGCCAACGACGAAGAGTGAATCAAGGTAGCAGGGCGTTGTGACACAAAACAGGGTGATGAACAGTATCAGGGCCGGGCCGAGGGGTCGCCCCAGGGTTTCAGGAAGCCGAGTGTGTGCGGCTGCGGTGACGCAGGCGGGGCTCCGTGTGGAAACACAGGGGGAGCCACGGGGGGGGGGGGGGGGGGCCATCGCGGAGTGCGGCAGCCCGAGCGGTAAGACGGCGGGCGCCGGGCCGGAGCCAGAGCGCGCGGCGGAGGGGGCCGCCGTGCTCCCCCGGGGCAGGGGAGCGGGCCGAGAGCTCCGCCTCCGTCGGGGGGTGTGTGTGCCGTGGGTGCGCGTCTGCTTTTCTGAAACCCGGGATTCTCCCCCTCGGCTTGCAATTTGCTTTGCAACTAGTGCTGACAGCAGCCATATATCGTTCTAGCGCGTTAAACAGAAGTACGGTCTCTACACAGTTAGTGCCTCGCTAAGCTTATCCAACGCTGTTGGGTAAGCCCAAGGAGTCCTCTCGAAGTAACATACGTATGTATACAGGTGTCTATCTGTACGTATCTACTTAAGTAAAATACACAAAGATACAGGCCACAACGGGTTCCAGCAGGTCAAACTCTGCTGTCAGCAGCAAGAGCGAGAGGCACCGTGTCATCAAAGAGAGAATTTTAACGGGAAAAAAATTTAGCGTTTCCCAAACACAAGAAAGTGGCAGTATAAACGAAGTTTGGTTGGTCTGGGTGAGTGTGACCGCCCGGCTAACGTGGCACGTCTGGTCCTCGGTCGACTGCACTGTCTCCCCCGGGGCCCGTCTGCTCTGAGCACAAAAGGACGCGTGCGGCGGCACAGAGCCGCCAAAGACCCCGGAGAACAAAAGGCAGCTGAGGGGAAGGGCTGGCAGCCCGGACCGGGCAGAAGAGGGGCGTGGGGCGGGGGCGGGGCCGATGGAAAGAGCCTGGGTCGGGCCTGTGCGGGGGGGGGGGGGGGGGGGGGAGGGGGGGGGGAGGGGGGGGGGGAAGTGCCGCCTGCCGCCCAGGCCTGGGCTGAGGAGTCAGAGTGGGCAGGGAGGGGGAGTCGGGGAGGAGCGGCCAATCCCAGGGCCCCTCAAGCTGATGGAGGAGGGACTCTGAGCTCTGAGGCTGCAGTGGCTGGAGCTGGACCAGGTGGGACTGGAGACAAAACCTTGCTGGAGAGGTTGGGGGGGGGGGGGGAGGGGAGACAGCTCAGAAACTTGGATGAGGCCGGAAGAGAGGGACACCCAGGATTCGGGAGGCTTCTGTGTCTGCACACGCGTGTGCCCGAGCGTGACTATGCACACACTCACACAAGAATCTGCACACGGCGTGCGAGAAGGAGCGGAATCGCGGCAGCGGGACGAGGACGAAAGACAAACAGGGGGAGCTAGAAGCTGGAGCGGGGAGACGCCGGAGAGGAAGGTGTGAGGCGAGCAGAGGCAGCGGCCGGGACCGGGGGGTGGGGGGTGGGGTGGGGGGCAAGGTCAGAGCCTCGCTGTCCCCGGTGAGACACATGCAGAATCCCCCGGACACGGACAGGGATAGTGTCTTAAATGAGCAGAGAGGGAGGAAGGAGGCAGAGCCTTGGAAAAGACCTAGGAAGAGGAGAAAGCGGGATGGGCTCTCTGGGGCGCCCCCGCCCAGCCCACTGGGGGCTCCTGCGGTCGCTCCCGCCCTGTGCTGCCCTGTGCTGGTCTGGGTGCTCGCAGGGACTCAGAGCCTGATGCGGAGGAGGGCAGCGTGAGCCTCCACGGGAACGTGGGTCCCAAGGCCAAGCCCGAAGTGCTCTCCCCACCACCTCCTCCTGCCTGCACCCCCAGCCCACGGCAGCTCAGTGTGCTCCCTGGGCCCAGGGCCAGGCCTCAGGGGACTGACCAGGGGTAGGAATCTAAGAGCAGCCCTCAGGATTCCACGTCCTGAAGTTTCACAAGACCCGAGGCAAATAGTGGAACACGACATGGGTGATGAACAGCAGGTTTAAAAATTAACATTTTCCCAAAGTGCAGGAGTGTCTGCAACCACAGGGCTGGCGTGGTCCGTTATAGCGCAAGAGGCGGTGAGTCTTGGGTAAGGAGCCCCGGGGCGGGGCGTCTAGGGACGCATCTGTCTGTCAAGAGGCGACATCACCACTGAGGAAGCGGACAGAAACACACTGAAACTTCGTTTACACCCCACTGGAGCAAAGCCCGTTCCCTCCTCTGACTGCGGGACTGGCCTGTACCTGTGTGATATAATTTAGCACCTGGAGAAGAGAAATCTAAAGAGATATCGTTAATCACAAACAATTCACAGAGAGAAAAGGAAAAACAACTTACTTAACGTTACTGTACTTTACTATGAGACACTTAAGTACGTCACTAAGCATGTATGTCTACGTTAAAATTAAGCTAAGACTTAACAGCTTAATCGACATGAAGTGAGGATACGTCACTTATCATGGAGGAAGAGAAGGAAGGAAGTTCAAATGGCAAACTATTCTCCAGCATGGCGGGCGCATGCTGCGGCGGCGCCGGCTCAGTGCGCTAGGGGGGCCTCCGACGGGGCTGGGGCGCGGGCTGCACGGCGCCCAGACTGGCAGGGCAGCTCTCACAGCCGGTCCAAAAGCGGTGGATGAACCAAATCATACGGGCGGGCAGACAGCAGCAGCCAAAAAAAAAAAAAAAAAAAAAAAAAAAAAAAAAAAGGGGGAAAAAAAAAAGAAAGAAAAAAAGGAAAGGGGGGGGGCACAGAAACTGGGTGCCCGCTGTCCCAGCCCCAGGAACCTCATGGGGATGCATTGAGGCAGCTCCTCACCCTCCTCCCGCTGCCCCAGTCTTAGGGGAACAGGAAACAAGAAAAACAAAAAAAAAAAGCATGGGATGAGTAAAGTCAAGTCACGTTCAAGCCGAGCTGGGGCAGACCTAGCCTGACGCCATGGAATGAGGCCTGCCGGGGCGGGGCGGGGCGGGGGTGGCGGGGGGACTCCGAGCAGGACGCGGCCCTGAGTGACGAGCGCACCATTTGAAAAAAAGCACCGATCTTTCTGTACACATTTAAAAACAGAAACCGTGTTAAAATTCATGTCAAGTTGTAAAAACTTCAAAAGAACGAGCCAAAAAAACCCTAGGACGTCTGACCTTGGGAAGCAGACAGGCTGGGGCTGCACAGGAAGGGCCTACGTTTTAATCATGTCTCCAAATCATCCTTCTCTGAGGCAATGCTCGCTACCACCACCACCTCATCGTGAGATAGTTTGCCATCTGAAGGGGAAGGTCAAGGACAAACTCCATCTCTTTTACCTCGAGGCCTCTGTTTCTCTGCGTCGTAGATCATGACCACTTCTGTGACCTGCAAGAGAGACGGTGTTCGAGAATCCGGGTGCCACGGGCGGCCACCAGCACATCTGGCTACCACGGAACTCCCGAGGCAGCGGCAGCTCGGGGCTGCGTGCGGACACTCCCCGGGGAAGTCCAGAGGCCCCGAGGCCGGCCTTACGGGCTTTGACGCCCGAGACTCATGGGACCCGAGACAGGGAAGCACAGGCCACCTCTGCCCCAAGTGCTCACGCAGAGCCACCGGGACACCAGGGACCCGGCCCCGCACTCCAGCTGGGGGGCGGGGGGTGAGGACCACAGCGCGCCTTTCCCTTCACAGACAAGCCCAAAGGCTCAGGCGCCAGGATGGAAGGGCCCGTGTCCCGGTCAGCTCAGCTCAGCTCAGCCCTCCCTGACAGACGTCCACCAGGACGGCATCTCTTCTCTCCCTGAGCGCACGACGCCACAGGCTCTGGTGCCCTTCGTTCGGGGCCCGGGCCCTTGGCACACTCAGGTGCCCCCCCCCCCCGACAAACAGGCAGTAGGGAGGGCAAGGCGACTGCCCACCAACAGGGTGTGCGGCCCGTCGGGGTCCGGGGTGACCCCACGCCTTTGCTTCGGGTGACTGGGACGCCCCTCCTCCTCCCCCCACGAGCCTGCATGCTGCCCGTCTCCTCTTCTGCCTGCCCTACTAGAACCGAGCACAAGTGATGCTAACCCCCCAGGAAGACTCTAATGGATTTCAGCCTCTTCCAGGAACAGAACCGGCCTGGGGAGAAGGTCTGCTGTCACCGAGGAAAAACCGAGCAGGTGACAGGTTCAAGAATCTCTCACGACACCTGGCCAGGGTATGAGTGCCCGGCGGCCCACAGGACGCGCGAGCCGCCGGAGCAGGGCAGCACAGGGCCCGAGCCGGCGCCCTCCCAGATGGCAGGGTCTGCATGGCTGCTCTGAGGACCTGGGCTAGAACATTCCTCCCGTGATGAGACACAGAAGTCTGGCTCCCACCGCCAGACCAACCCCTGCTTCTCCCCAACACTATCCTAGCACCCTACACTGTGGCACCTCCAGCTGACCGGAAGGGCCTTTTGGGAGGTCGGCCTGGCGAGCGACTGTGCGCCTGGAAAAGCCGCACACCCCCTCTCCTAGGCTCGGGCCCGCTCTGGGGAAGACACAGGCCCCGAGGAGACAGCTGCCAGGCTTAACCTCCCGTCCCGCCCCGCCCTGCCGTGCTCCGGCCCAGAACAACTCACCACTCCGAATTTCTTGAAGTATTCCCTGAGCTCTGTCTCACCGCAATTGTGAGGGATCCCACCGACAAATATCTTATTTGATTTACTGTTATCGCTCCTGGGTCCTTTCTGCTGTTTCAAGAGGGAAAAAATGGTTAGTCCGTGCAGGGGTTCGAACCCTCACAACCGTCTCTACAGTGCATACGTGAGCTACACTCGGCATTGGTTTTAGGAACCAGCGAAAAGCCAGACCCAAACAGTCCAAAACCCCACTAAATCCAAAGAGAATCACAACTGGCAAGCCACTGTAACTTTTCCCATTTTCCCAGGGAGTCCCAAGGTGACAGGGACCCGGCAGCACGGGCACCACTGCATTTCCAATGCGTGTGCACGGAGCGTGTGGTGGGTCCCGTGCGTAATTATCCCGAACGACAACGGCTGTAAAGCGTAAGGCTCTACGATCTGAAAAGCAAGGCCTCAGGAGGGCAAGGTGGCCGCGATGATGAAAACAGCTTTCCAGGTTTTTAGTGGGTGACCGGAGAGGACCATGGGAAGTTGCAGTAACTGAGAAGCCACTTGCCTCAACTGACCCCAGCGATCCCTCCCTCTCTGCAGACGGCCTCACGCCTGGGAGGGAAGCGCTGGACTCCAGGTGGAGGACAAGACCTCAGCCCCTACTCCTAGGGGGCTGCCTCCCCACCGCATTCCTCACATGCCCCTCATCCTTCCTGGCCACGGGGCTCCCAGACTACGTCGTCCTAGCCGCTCTGGACAACACGACTGAACTCTGGGGGTGGGCGAGGTCTCACAGGTCCACACAGGGGTCAAATGCCATCAAAACGCGGTTACCCTACATGACCGTTCCGTCTTAGTAAAGAACACGAGTAACCAAACGGAATGTGAACGTGGCGGCCTCGGTTCCAGTCTGAAGAGAAGAGGTATGACAGCCACCTGTGGAAGAAGCCCAGAGCCACGAGTGCACCGTCTGGACACAGGTGGCCCTGGGCACCACGGCTGCCGCTTCAGCTGTGGGGGTGGGTATTCTGTGGGAGGACGTGCTTACAGGAGCTGCACGCTCCAGAACTTAGGAGCGGGAGATACAGAGATGAGACAGAAACACAGGCAACTTCAGGAAAACATTAACGATTGACGAAGCGAACAGATATATCTGACGTACTACTCTTCCGATCTTTCTGTAAAGTTCCTGGAAAGTTTCCTGATAGGAAATTGGGAAAATAAAAACTGTTTCAAGGGTCTGGAGCCCTTGTCTACAAGCAGCAGTGGGACTCTGCTAGAAATTCAGGTTCTCGGGCCCTGGCCCAGACATGCTGATCAGATATGTGCCCTCTGCCTCCGGCCCGGCTCTGGCCAGGCCTCTATGCTAGGACAAAGGCTTCCTGGATGACAGTCTTCTGAGACCTGCTGGGTGGTGGAAGGGGAGGTACGGGTGACAGTGGACGGAGAACGGGTCTGCTCCAGTTGGCCAAGCACCAAGGGCCACACGCCGCTCAGAGAATCCCTGAGGAGCCGCCACACTGGTGGACCCTGACTCAGTTGTTCGAACAACCGGCAAGCAGGCTTTTGGACGCGGGCAAATGGCCCCTTGCCCCTGAGCCGCAGCACCTGGGCAGGCACGGCCGGCAAGCAGAGGGGGTGGGGGGCAGGTGCAGAGGGCGCTCTGACACGGGGTCCCCCCCTGGGGCAGGCGCGGAGCCACCACCAGTGAGGAGAAAACGGACCGTTCCGGGTCACAAACGGGTGCGAGCAGTCTTTTTCCTCCCGTTAAGACAGACCAGGAAGAGCGCTTCTCTCGGCTATGAGATGAACAACGTGCGCCATTGGATGGATCCGAGCAACCCTCGGCTGCTCGGACACCGAACCGGGCCTCTGTTGCTCTCAGTCGTAAGGAGCGAAGACACCAGATCAGAGGTGCGCATTTCCTTCCGACTGTGGCCACGAACGCACACGACACCCCGAGAGGCCACCTCGCCCAGCCCGGCCCCTTACCCATGCTTCCTTCGGCCGTGTCCTCTCCGGCTGCATCCCCCGAGGTGTGCATGGCTTTGGGTCGATCTGTAGAAGTTTCAAACGAGCCCATCGTGAGCACGAAGCTGCTTCCCCCAGAAAAGGTGCCGGCACGGCCAGCAAGCACGTGCCCCCGTCAATTCACCCCAAGTCCACAACCTGCTCCGTCATACAGCCTCAGCCCGGAGCTGCAACCCCTTAGGTCAACCCCGCTACGACACCCCTTGGCGTGAGCACCTCTCAAGCCCAGCGGCAGACGCAGCTGAAGGGGCCACACACAGCAGGGCCGGGGCGGGGCGGGGCGGGGGGGGGGGGGGGATGCGGGTGGTAGACTGAGGAAGGACACTTACGTTTCGGCCGTCCAGTGTGTGTGGTCTGCTGGCCAGCACCGTCCCCACACAGTTTGGGTCTTTAAATTTGACAAACCCAAAGCCTCGAGACTGGTTGGTGGTTTTATCTTTCATGATCACACAGTCTACAACTTCTCCATATTGGGAAAAGTAGCTGCGTAGAGTCTCTGCTCAGAGATTGGGACAAAAACACAGACACACACACCAGAGCGTTAAGCACAGTATCGCAGCAGGTGTGTAAGCACACACGCACACGTGCTCCTGGCCCTTCGGCTGACCTGGGAAGCGCAACCAGCAACTTTTAAACTGGCACATCAGTGGACGGGGGTGGTTGAAGACGGAAAGGGCAGGAGGCCCCTGGGGAAGGACTGGGGATCCTAGACACGGACGCACACGTCTCTGCGTGAATTAGCGGGGGTGCGACTGACAACGGCAGTGGCCAAAGGCAATCTCAAAAGTGAAGTGTGAGGGGAGCCAGGCGGCCACCGGGAACGTCGACTACCACAAGCTGCTCAGGGCCCTGCACGGGGCCTGAGCTCGGCGACCGCGCCAGCAAGCCTGCAGACCTCCACACTCGTCTCCTGCCCTCCACGTCCCTCCCCTACCTCTGCCAGGACTCCAGGACGACTCCCAGTCCGGCGACCCTCCTCCCCAGAATTCAAGACAGTAAGCTAACCAAGAAGGAAAGAAACCCTTGCCCCCCAAAAGCAGTAGCGAGACACAAATTCACACGCGTTCACGACCAAGGGGAGGCACGGTGCCTGGCATACAGGCGGTCCCCACCACCTACCTTGGGTGGTGCTCCAGTCAAGACCGCCCACGAAGAGCTTCCTGCAATTCAACAAGAACACGTTTAGGGTCAAGATAGTCCTTGCCTCAAACATGTCAGCCACCTGCCCCCTCCTCAGATGGCAATCCACGAGAAGCTGGTGGAGACGTGCCTACATGTGCCGTGCGATCGTGGCAACGACGTGTGTCCACCGTGGCCACCGCCCGGCCTTGCCAGCTGTAGACAGGAAAGACGACATCAAGACCTACCAAGACGACGGGGAGCGAGGCTCACGACGCATAAGCAAAGACGACACATCCAGAGCCACACACCGTCACTGACCAAACCGGTGAGAAAACGAGACCTTGCAAAATGCACCAACAGGAGCCCCCAAACTGCAGAGGATCCGGGGTGCGGTTACGGGGCACACTTCCCCACTGCTCTTGCAGATACTGTGGAGTTAGAAGTCGGGTCTGAAAGCACACTCAACTAACCAGAGCGGCAGCAGGGGTGGGGGCTCTAGGTTAAAGCCTCAGGTATTTTCCACATGGTCGTGAGCAACGACCCACAGATCACTCAGTACTGAAACCCTGGCCCATACTTCCCGCCCCAAGGCAGCCCAGGCTGGAACCTTCAAGAGGAAGCGCACTATCACCTACCTGCCTCTTCTGCACACCCCACCTCTAGCGGGGTCTAGAACGCCAACAGGCCATAGGGTGGTGTCCACTGTTCCCAATGCCCCCGGGCTGGCCAGGCCTGGAAACTGAGGCACTGGGGCACGTCCCAGGACAGGCCAGCGTGCTACAGCTACTCCAGCCCCTACTGGGGCAGAGCTCACACGTATCTCCAAGACCCACAGGCCCCTTCAGGCACCGCTCGGGCCCCCCACGAACCCAGACAGCGGGTTCGGCAGAGGAGGGGCTTCAACTGCAGCGGTGGCGGCTCTGTGCTGCTGGCGTCCCCCAGGAAAAGGGGGCATGACCGCTGTCACCCTCAGAGTGGGACCTGGATGCCACCTGATTGGTCTGCAGATGCCAGCGGGTGGCCAAGGCTCAGTCCGCATCTGGGACGCGGGGCTCCGCGGTCCCGGCGTCTGCAGCTGAGCGCGACTTGAAGACAAATGCACTCCCGAGCAACCAAGAAGGGCTGCCAGACAGGGTGCCCCATCCTGCACCCCAGGACAAACCCCCGCGTGCCCGCCCTGGGCTCGTTCCTACCGTGGCCTGTTCTCTGAGAACAGGCAACTCACGCACGGTGCGTGAGAAACCATTCCCACCACCAGACAGGTACCCAGTGCCAGCCTCAAAATGCCCGCAAGCCGGCCGCCACGGTCCAGGGAGGGGGGCACCGGGCAGGCACATCTGGCCGAGGCAGCTCCGTAAGGGGCAAGTTTCAGGGAACGTGCTGATCAAGCAGCAGGGGGAGGCCTCCATTCAGGCCTCATTAACTTAAGTCCGTGTCTCCTAGTACCCTCAGAGCCAGGCCAGGCTCCTTCCCACCTCCAAACGCTCCCAGGGGAGGGAGGCCTCCCCAGAGGCCCAGGGCGCTGCCCAGAGCAAGCCGGGACTCAGGACGGCCCTCCCTCGCGGGGCCCGGCGCCCAGCCGATGAGTGGCTGCAGGCCCCCAGGGCGGCTGGCACCCCGGAGGAGGAGCCGCCTCGGAGCCGCGTGCCCAGCCGATGAGTGGCTGCAGGCCCCCAGGCCGGCTGGCACCCCGGAGGAGGAGCCGCCTCGGAGCCGCGTGCCGGCCCACCCCT
Source organism: Lynx canadensis (assembly GCF_007474595.2). Lineage (NCBI taxonomy): Eukaryota > Metazoa > Chordata > Mammalia > Carnivora > Felidae > Lynx > Lynx canadensis. The sequence goes on along the minus strand of NC_044304.2, from coordinate 721,316 downwards.
TCCACACAGTAGCGAACAAGGGTTTGCTGTGAAAACGCAAATTCATGCAGGAAAAAGAGACCTCGAGCATTCCTCAACAAAACAAAACCAAACCCAACTTTCTGAGCCACACACCAGCCTCTAGCTAGCGCGCCTCCAGCCAAAACGGCAAGGTCATAAGCAGGTATCCTTCCAAGCAACCCAATCCTTCACCAGCAGCAGGCCTAGGAAGGAAGGAAGGAACTCGTCTGACCAGTCTCGGTTCCAGCCCTTATTTAAATTTCAAAATCAGACGTTAAGGAGAAAAGACCAGAAACACCATCACCCACACAACTGACACCCTAGACTGCCCTGTGGACTGGATGGTAAAAAGGCATCAACGCTGTGCTCTCGTTTTATCGTGCTGTGCCGATTTCAGAGAATATTCCCGTTCACAAAGGGACACAGGGCTCTGCTCACTCCCCAATACTTCACAAAAGACGGACGCGGAGTATGGGAGGGGACGCACAAATGGGGCAAGATGTAAGCCTGGGGAGTCTGGCTGGGAAAGAGCATCTAGGGACCTTGGTGACCATTTTGCAATGTTCTGAAGCTCAAGGTCTATAAAACCATAAGCTCCGAGAGATGTCCCTCGCTGCGGAAACAACAGGACTCCAGGTCTCCCGGCTGCAGGCTCTGGGGGACCTGCCCCGACAGGCACAGCTGCTCACTCGGGGAAGAGAGCTCCAGGCTTCAGCGCTAGCTGCTCTCGGACTTTCTACTTCCTCTCCTCCTGCTCCGAGGGCATACTTTCCCTGGTCCGCAGACAGAAGGTGCCAACAGGTTCCGGAAGGTCCTGCGTAGGGCCCCTCCAGAGCCCCAGCACAAAGCCCCAACGTCTGAGCCTCAGAGACCACAGTGCGTTTAGCAGGCCCAGCCGGGCCCGGCCAGGCACGGCTCCACTGCTGCCCGGGCAGCAAAACCCTGACCGGTCGACACGGATGTGCATGCACGCCTGGCGCCGAGTGTGAGACCGTTCACCCCAGCAGCCATCCCGGGGCGGCCTAGACACGCTCGCCTGGCAGCGTGTGGCTCTCAGGTGTCAACGGGTGCTCACACACGGGACCCTGCAGACGAAGCGGACGGCTGACTGTGTGGTTCCCCCCTCCAGCCCTTCCCTGCTCTTAAGCGCACGAGAGTCATTACTCAGCAGAAGCGGAAAGTCAGGGGCCCCCCACAGCCCCTGAACCCCGCAGACGGCCAAGGGGACCTCCTGGCTCTCCCAGGTGACCGAGAGTCAGGTTCTTGAGGGGGAATGGGCAATACCACCACCCAGAGAGCCAGGGAGAGGCCGTCCATGCCCTCCTGCCGACCTCCTCTCGGAAGGGGCTCTGCAAGGGTAACCCGGGCACCAGGCCCTGGTGGACTCTCCCCCTTGCCCACCCGCTGAGACCGAACCCTGCTCTGGAGCACGGCCCAGCTCCAGCTCTGTGTACTTTAGGGCAGCCGCGTGCCGTTTCTGCCAGAAAGTAAATCTTCGGCAGCTTCCCCTGGCCCAGGCCAGCCACTGCAGGCTCTGCCCCTCGGCAGCACGCTTGCAGGCTTCAGAAAGTGCCACCGTGCCTGGTGAGACAGCCACCAGTAAGGCAGCAGTGCGACAGAGCTTAGCTTAGCTCTGGAGGGCGAGAAGCAGAGGGCCCAGGACTGATCCTGGTTGTTTAGCAACAGCCCTTTCAACTCAAAGACACGCAACCCAGAGCCCATGCTCGCACTTTCCTGCTCCTCTGGTGCGGTCACACTGGGACCCTGTGTCCCTGAGTATGCCCTGTTTCCCCGTAGGGAGGGAAGCAGCCCGAGGAGGAACACACAGCACCGACCCAGACGCCACGGAGCCACCCCACTTCTGGCCCTCCCACTGCAACAGAAGAAAAGACCCGGAGGACAACTGTTGGGACTCAGCCCTTACCCCAGAACCTGCCTCTGCCGGCCCTGCCCTCAGCAGCTCAGGCTTCCCTCCTGCCAGCAAAGTGAGATCACCCCCCCTCCCGACCACTGTGGGGGTTGAGTGACACGTTCAGGAGAGAACCCCAGGACACCCCCAGTGCCTGGCATGAACTCCCGATGCCTGCAGCCTTCCACTGTAAGCACCCCCCCCCCCCCACACCCCGGTACCCGGCAAGAGCTTCAAACAAGTGACCTCCTGCTGAAAACGTTACTCACAACTCTGACAGGGTGTGACACTGTGATGGAGACAGTCACGCTGTGACGACAGCACCACCTCACTGAGAGACAAAATGTACACATTTGGGCCCGGCCCCGATCCCTGCCATTCCCTACAAGGGCTCTCCTGGCTCACCAAGAGCACGGGACTCCCAGCTCTGGCTCGTCTTAGGGGTCCCTGGGCAAGTCCCCTGCCCTTCTAAACCTCGGTCTGCCCTGCAGAGGAAAGGGCTGGACCTGGGGGACAAAGTTCGGGCCCAGCTCCCAGCAGGTGCTCTAGGAAGGGTGTCACTGGTGAGGTACTCTGGGTGAGTTTCTGCTTGTGAGGAGGGCGCACCACCGGTCAAGGTGCTCGACCAGACGCGAAACCTGAAAACAGAACGAAATCGACCAGAGAGTCTCCCAACACCATGACACCCCCCTGCAGGCGTCAGACTAGTTCCCGCTACGGGAAACAAGAGCTAAACCGGGGGAACAAGCGGCAGGGACACACTGGGAACCAGGCTGAAAAAAGTAGACATCAAACAGGTGTCTCATTTAGAGTGATCTTGCCCCCCCCCCCCCCCAGGTGACACTGCGCCATATCTGGGGACGTCTGAGATTATCACAAGCAGGGGTGCTCCTGGGACTGAGTGCGTGGGGGCCAGGGATGCCGCTCGCCCCCGCGGTGCCCAGGATGCCCCAAATGGCCGCAGGGCTGGGGAGAAACCCTGTCCCAGAACAGCTCCGAAATGCCAAGGGGAGCATCTCTACCCTCCACCCGTTCAGGTCTCACGGCCCCTACGTTGCAAGAAACGGCCCCCTCCCCAAGCACGCCCTCTCTGACCAGACCATCAGGACTCTTCCCACCTCCCAGGCGCTAGTGACAGCGGGTAGTCAACGAGTCCCTGCCCCTCGAGGCCCAGGCCTCTGGCCCCGTCCTGCCAGCACTCAGGGGATCGCCGGGCTGCTGGGGCGGCTGGGGTCGCCCGCTTTCTGTGCTTCTGGCTCCGGCGGCCTCGGCCTCCCGCTGCCTGCCCGCACCGCCTCTCAAAGTGACCCGGACGCCACTCTGCCTTCTCTCCCTGGAGTCAGCTCTCTCCCACGCACTCTCCCCTTGAGAGTGTCCAGTTGGCCCCGTCCTACTAGTAAGACACGTGCCAGATGAAATCCTCCCCCGACCTCTCTCCAGTTCCACCACACGAGCGGGCTCTGTCCTGACAGGAACTGGCCCCTGCCGAGCGCTCACGAGCACCCACAAGATCCCAGGCGCCTTCGGGGTCCCTGAAGCCTTGTGCCCGCACCGGTTCCAGAGTCAGAATCGCGAGACCCTCCACGAAACCAACTTCCTGAGGTTACGGCAGGGGAACGAGGGCTCAGTGCCACCCCCAGCAAGGTGAGCGCCCGTCCCCGGGTCCCTGGCTCAGAAGGGAGGCTATCAGCCCGTCACACATCTGCTCCGTGTGGCCACACGTGACGCTGCTGCTCCTATCACCCCTCTGCCCTCGAGACCCGGCCCTCCCTCTGCTCTGGCTGACTGGGACAGTCGGGACCCCGGTGCTCACCAGCTTCCTCTCTCCCCGGTGCCTTCGCTTCAGAGGAACCTGAGCCAGCTCAGGTACGGTCACCACCTGGCGGGGCTCTCTTTCGCTGAAGACTCAAACTCACGAGTACACTCGTACGCTGGTGGGCGCCCCACACACGGGGCTCCTGTTAGCAAAGGGGGAGCAAGCCCTTCCCACCTATCAAGAGCTCCCTCAGTACGAGGCTGGCCAAAGGCCAGAGTGGAGGAGACTGGAGATGAAGATGCAGCTCACGGGACGTCACTCAGACTGTCACGTCCCGGTCACATCTGCCATCACCATCACCTGGCTCTAGGCACAACAGGAGCTCCTGCGTGGGAACCACCCCAAAGCAGGCAGGTGCGGACCCCTCACGGGAAACGGCATCAGGGCTCGTCAGGGGGCCCAAGGGACCCCCCCCCCCCCCCGCCCCGGGATGTGGTGGCAAGGAGACCAAAGCAGACCCCGAAACCCCACTGGACGGAGTAGAGACAAGCTTACTCTGGGAAAAGAGACCGATCGATACTTCCTGGCAACAGATTTCCACTTACAAAACACGAAGAGATTTCGGGGACCCCTGCCTTGACAACTTTCAAAGGTGAGCGATCGGGGTGGGTTTTCGAGAGGAGAGGGGAAGGGAACCAGGCCCACCGGCCCCCGGCCCCACCGCCAGCTCCACGGCCTCGGCAGACCCGGGCTCGGGCCCTGGCAGCACACCCCTGGGCGGGTCTCGGGGTATCCAGGCTCCCTTCCCTCCTAACCGCTGCTGGCCCTTGTGAGGGACCCCGCACTTTGCGCAGCGCTCTGGAAGGCCACGGCCATGGGGAGGTGACGGGTGCACGCTGTCTTCCGTCAGACTCTGCCCCATCTCTGGAGCACGGTGTCCCTGTTCCCTGGTTTCCAGTCGGACACACTGCGACCCCCCCCCACCTACCACCACCTACGTGACCCGAAGAACACAGGTGTCCAGGCCCCTCCCCCCCCCCCCCCCCGCCGCCCCTGACAAGCCCAGCGGGGAGCTAAGGGTCTCCCTCCTGGGCCGCTGCGGTGCGCCGTTTTCGGGGAGGGGGGGGGCGGGCACAACATGCCTGTCACGTCCGCCCGTGTAACCTGGACCTGGAGGCCGCACAAGGACTTACCGAACCCAGCGCTTGACCACAAACCCGCGCCTCTTCAAAGCTCCGGGCGTGGGGACACGCACACCCGCCCCGGGGCCGCCGGAGAAATGTAACCGAAAAACCACGCCGGCCGGGCAGGAGCCAGTGTCTGCAAAGAAAACTAGTCCGAGCCCCGAACTAGGACAGAAATGGGTTTCCGAGCCCCTCGGGGATCTCGGGCTCCGCTCCGGGCCGCGTGAGCATCACACGGGCTGTAATTACGACACGAACTCCCCACTAGTAGCTGCTCAAGCAGAGGCCCCGGGAAGCGGGCCTCTGCTGTCCACCCCCCGGCACGTCTGTCGCGGGGCGCGAGCCGCAAGGGGCTCCAGCTGCGGACCCATCAGATGGCGCGGGCGCTCGGAGATGGACACGCTGCCGAGGGCTCCGGCCCCGGCCGCCCCCCCCCCCGTGACCTTCGCCCCGAGCCCTCGGTCCGTGAACCTTCCGCGTTCTTAGCACTTCGGGAAGGGGCCAAGAGCGGAAACGGGGCGAGCCGCCACCCCGAGTCCCGGCTGGAACAAGTTCTGCGCGGCGGCGGAACTGGCACTCCGGGGCCGGGCCCGCCACGTGCGCCGACCCGCCAAGTTGGTGCGCGGGCTGGGGGCGGGGGAGCCCCGGGCGCCCCAGAACCCTCCCGTTTCCGCTCGGGCTCCGCCACCGGGAAGTGCAAGCGAGGCGGAAGACAAGGCGCCCCAGACCCCTCCGGAGCTCCCGTTGCGGGTCCCGCTCGGCCAGGAAGCAGCGGGGTCCCTGCGGACGCTCCCAGAGCCCCGTTCCGGGTCCCCCAGCAAAAAACCCAGGCGCGGGGGGCGGACGAGACGACCCGGATCCCCAGTTTCCCGCGTCCGATCCCCCAGCGGGAAAGTCGGGCGCGGCGGCGGCGGCGGGGACGTCCTGACACCCCCCCCCCCCACCCGCCGGGAGCTCCCGTTCCGAGTCCACCTCAGGCAGGAAGCAGCGGGGTCCCCCCCGACCCTCCCAAGGGCGCCCTGGCCAGGAAGCGGCGGGACGCCGGACTCCCAGGATCCCGCTCGCCACCCCCCCCCCCGCCTCGCCGCGTCCCGGGTGCGCGGACCCCCAGGCCACCGGGCCCCAGCGCGGCCCGGCGGCGTGACCTTGACGGGGGCCGGGGCGGCGTCTGGGCGGCGACGGCGCAGGCCGGCGCGTCCTCACCCGATCTCGTCAGCGCCCGAGTTGTTCATGGCGGCGGCGCTCGGCGTCCCGGGCCCCCTGGCTCGCTCCCGCCTCCGGAAGGTCACCGGCCCCGGCGCCCTCCCCACAGCCGCGGCCCGGATCTGCGCAACGGCGGCGGCCGCGCTGCCTCCTCCCCTCAGCGCCAACGGTCACCGCGCGCCACCGCGCCCGCGCCGCCGCCCTGCGCACGCCCGGGCGCGCTCCCGCACGGGGCCTCCGGGGGCGGGGCCAGGGGTGCGCCCGCCTAAGTGCGTGCGTTCCTGCGTGCGTGCCTTGCGTGCGGTAGCCACCACCGCGCGGCGGCCTCGGTCCTCCTCGGCTCTCGGCGTCGCCGCAGGGTGTTCTGGGAAGTGGAGTCCCCCCCGCGCCGGCGTCGGCCCCACCCCGCGGAGGGGGGCTCGCGGGCCGAGCCGCGTGCGTGCTGCGTGCTGCGTGCGTGCGCGTTCGCGCTGAGGCGCTCCGAGCTAGGCACCGCGGGGCGCAGGCGCGGCTTGGCTTCCTTGTTTGAGTTCAGGTCGGAAGTGGCGCGCGGGGTCAACAGTGGGCAAAGGCCACGCCCGGCGCGGGGTCACGCCGGGTGGAGGCGCCCCTTCCCACGCCTGCACCTCCGCTACTTCCCGGAACTCGTCTCCCGGGAGGGGATGGCGGCTGCAGCGGCGGCTGCAGGCAAGACCGCGGTGACGGTGGGTGGGAGGGCCCGCCGGGCCCCGTCCGCAGATGGAACCGCGGGTGGACGCCGGGCACGCCCGTGAGCGCCCCGCAGGACGGCCCTGCAGCCCGGAGCTGGGCGCCCGGCGCGCGACCACGGGCGCTGGGGACAGTCGGGTCGTTCGGGTGACCTGTGCCGCGGGACTCCGCTTACTCCCCGCCTGCCATAAGTTCCCTTACTAGTCGTCGTAAAATTAAGTGAATGGAAGGAGTGAAGGAACTAGGTCGCAGGCAAACGGTACAAAACAAAACGTTTAAAATACAACTTCGTCTCGCCCACTTTAGAGTTTGCAAGGCATGTGGGCATCGGTGTCAATTTCAGTAGTCACCCGCTTGGAGTAGCTCAGTCCCCATTTGCAGATGGGAGAGGGAGGCCAGCAGGAGAGAAATGAGTACGTAGTCCCAGGTAGCATCAGGCAGGCGTTGTGTCCCCCACCTGGGAACCGTCCTCGTGCGCGGTTTTTGTTTTGCTTTGCTTTGCTTTTTTGCAGGTCGAAAGAAATCAGTAGCACTTGGCAGGGACCGGTAGCCCATTGTGGGGTCCCTGGGGAGCTGGACGGACATATCCAAGACATGTGGACATGAGTGCACTGGGGACAGGTGACAGGGAAGCAAACATGAGAGGCAGGGTGGCATTGTCCTTCCAATGGGGCCAGCTCCACAACCCCACTTTGAGGAATGTATCCCCCAAATGCTGGCCCCACTGTGTGCACAGAGATGTCCCAGGAAGCTAACAGTCCGCTATTAAAATCAGAAAACTTGGAGGGAAAAAAAAAAAAAAACAAACCCACATGTCCATCTACTGGTATCTGGATAAATAAACCATGAAGGGCATGAATGAAATACACAGCAAGTGGTTAAATGAAGGAAGCCAGACACAAACTTTTGAAAATAATATATTTTTAAAAATACAGACACCGGGGTGCCCAACTGGCTCGGTTGGTAGAACATGGGACCCTTGAACTCAGGTTTGAGAGTTCAAGCCCCACGTTAGGTTTGGACCCTAGTTAAAAACTACAACAAAAACGTTAAAAGTACAGACACCAACCGGGAATAAAATAACTAAGACCCATGTTATCTGCCACTGGAACAAATATATGTTAGTGTTACGTTTGCTTCATATCTTTTTAAACTGAACTAGCCAGCTGGATTTTTCCCTCCTTTCTGACTCATTTCCTCCCTCCCACCCCATAGCAAATGCTGTGACAAAAATGGGTATGTGGACACTTCTGAATTTACTCCTATGAATATGTGCATATTGAAGACACAAAATATGGTTTGGGTCCCTTTTTTATTGTAAAGTACACATAACATAAAATTTAGCATTGTCACTATTTGTTTTATTTTTTTTTTTACGTTTATTTTTGAGAGAGAGAGAGACAGAGTGCCAGCGGGAAAGGGGCAGAGAGAGAGACAGAATCGGAAGCGGGCTGTAGGGTCCAAGCTGTCAGCACAGAGCCCCACGTAGGGTTCGAACTCACCAACCACGAGATCATGACCTGAACTGAAGTCAGACATTTAACTGAGCCACCCAGGTGCCTCTAGCATTGTCACTATTTCCAAAGTGCACAGCTCAGTGGCACCAAGCACACTCTGTCATGCAGCTGCCCCCACCGTCCGTCTCCAGAACTTCCCATGTCCCCAGACTGAGACTCTGTCCCCATGAAACATGGACTCCCCACCCCTGGCTCCCCCCATCTACTCTCTGTCTCTGTGGACGGGACTCCTCTAGGGACCCCCTGTGAGTGGGGTCATGCAGGACGTGTCCTTCTGTGTCTGGCTTCTTGTCACTGCGCACAGTGTCGTCTGGGTCCGTCCACGTGGTGGCAGGCAGCAGGATGTCCTTCCATTTTATCTTATTTTATTTTATTTTATTTTATTTTATTTTATTTTATTTTATTTTATTTTATTTAAAAAAGTTTTATTTAGGGGCACCTGGGTGGCTCAGTCGGTTGAGCGTCTGACTTCAGCTCAGGTCATGATCTCACAGCTTGTGAGTTCGAGCCCCACATCGGGCTCCGTGCTGACAGCTCGGAGCCTGGAGCCTGCTTGGGATTCTGTGCTTCTCTCTCTCTCTCTCTCTCTCTGCCCCAACCCACTTGCATTCTGTCTCTCTTTCAAAAATAAATAAATATTAAAAAAATTTTTTTTTAGTTTTATTTATTTTAATTTTTTAATTTTTATTTATTTTTGAGAGACGGAGACAGAGCATGAGCGGGGGAGGGACAGAGAGAGAGGGAGACACAGAATCCCTAAGCAGACTCCAGGCTCTGAACTGTCAGCGCAGAGCCCAACATGGGGCTCCAGCTCACAAATCGTGAGATCACGACCTGAGCCACAGTCGGATGCTTAACTGATGGAGCCACCCAGGCACCCCATAAAAAAAGTTTTATTTATTTAAGTAATCTCTACACCCAATGTAGGGCTTGAACTCATGACCCTGAGTTCAAGAGTCACACGCTCCCCAATCTGAGCCAACGAGGCACGCCTCCTTCCTTTTTAAAGGCTGAATCATATTCCAGTGTGGACAGACCACATTGTGTATATCCTTCATCCACTGAGGGACGTTTGGGTTGTTTCCACCTGTTAGCTATCGTGAACAGTGCCGCAGTGAACATGGATATATAAATATCTGTCCGATTCCCCCCCTTTTTTTAATGCTTATTTATTTATTTTTATTTTTTTTAACGTTTATTTATTTTTGAGGCAGAGAGAGACGGAGCATGAACGGGGGAGGGTCAGAGAGAGAGAGGGAGACACAGAATCGGAAACAGGCTCCAGGCTCTGAGCTGTCAGCACAGAGCCCGATGCGGGGCTCGAACTCATGGACCGCGAGATCATGACCTGAGCTGAAGTCGCTCAACCGACTGAGCCACCCAGGCGCCCCAATGCTTATTTATTTTTGAGAGAGAGAGAGCACAAGTGGGGCAGGGGTAGAAAGAGAGGGAGACACAGAATCCGAAGCAGGCTTCAGGCTCCAAGCTGTCAGCACAGAGCCCGACGCGGGGCTCGAACTCACGGACCGCGAGATCATGACCTGAGCTGAAGTCGCTCAACCGACTGAGCCACCCAGGCGCCCCAATGCTTATTTATTTTTGAGAGAGAGAGAGCACAAGCGGGGCAGGGGTAGAAAGAGAGGGAGACACAGAATCCGAAGCAGGCTTCAGGCTCCAAGCTGTCAGCACAGAGCCCGACGCGGGGCTCGAACTCACGGACCGCGAGATCATGACCTGAGCTGAAGTCGCTCAACCGACTGAGCCACCCAGGCGCCCCAATGCTTATTTATTTTTGAGAGAGCACAAGCGGGGCAGGGGCAGAAAGAGAGGGAGACACAGAATCCGAAGCAGGCTTCAGGCTCCAAGCTGTCAGCACAGAGCCCGACGCGGGGCTCCAACTGCGAAATCATGACCTGAGCTGCAGTTGTTCGCCCAACCAACTTATCCACCCAGGCGCCCCTGGTCCCTTTTCACTTAAAAAGTATAATTTTGTATATAATACTCTACACACACACAAAAATACGGTGACAGGGACATTGCCTGGTAAAGCAGCTAGGCATGGGCCAGGAATCACGGGGAGAGTCCTGTCACAGCTGCCACGTGGCTTGTAGTAATCTCATTCACATATTGCTTATTTTTTACTTTAACTTTTTTTTTTTTTTTTATTTTAAGTACGTTCCATGCCCAATTTGGGGCTCAAACTCACGACCCTGACATCAAGAGTTGCGTGTCCCACCGACCGAGCCAGCCAGGTGCCCCACTTATCCCTTATTCTTGTTCATCCCCCACAACAGGCTGTGAGCTCCAGGAGGGGCAGGATGGGACCACCGAAGCAAGGTACTCCATGTGTGTTTGACAAATGAATTTCGCTTCCCACGACCCATTACTCTATAATGGGGCTGGTAGACTTTTTCTGTACAGAGCTAAATAGGAAAAATTTGGGTTTTGTTGGCTGTAAGATCTTCATGGCGATGACTCACCTGTACTGTTATAGCCAGAAAACTCCCGAGTCCTAATTCTAACAAGTGAAGACGGCTATGTGCCAATAAAAGTATTTACCCACACGTAAATTTAAATGTGAACGTCGTATGATTATCATGTACTGTAAAATAGTCTTCTTTTGATTTTTTTCCAGCCGTTTAAAAACATAAAAACCATTCTAAATTGTACCGAAACAACAGCAGGGGGATGCAACCTACAGGCTGATGCCAACCCTGTAACTTTTTTTTTTTTAATGTTTATTTATTTTTGAGAGAGACAGAGACAGAGTGCAAGTGGGGGAGGGGCAGAGAGAGGGGGAGACACAAAATCTGAAGCAGGCTACGGGCTCCAAGCTGTCAGCACAGCAGAGCCCGATGTGGGGTTTGAACCCATGAACCATGAGAAAATGACCTGAGCTGAAGTTGGATGCTCAACCGACTGAACCACCCAGGCGCCCCCCGACTGTGTAACATTTGAAGGATTTGATCAAACATGTTACTTTTCTAGTCAGAAATATATATACTTCATATGTGTAATCTTTTAAGACCGTGGTCTGGAGTCAGACGCATCCCTCCTCCTGTCGTCTCTGCCACTGATTCACTGTATGGCCTCGAGGACGTCACTTTCCCTCTCTGATCCCAGGTCTGCAGGCTGTGAGATGCAGATGAGAACAGCACACCCTAGGGTCTCCCACGAAGAGCGGACACAAGGAATGACCATGTGTCATTCACTCACCCACATGAGAGGGAACAAGCATGGCCACCCCATTTGGGAGGAGAGGAAGGTGAACTTGGAGCAGAAAGCACTTGGCTAAGTTGCCAGGCAGATCGTACTGGGCCCATGGCCACTTTTGGGGATGGAGCTCAGGTTGCATCTCCGTGACCCCTGGGAGGTCCCTCCTCTCTGGGGACACTGAAGCCACGGGGGAGGCCCCAAGCAGACTGCCTCTCATTGCTGTCACTTAGGGTCTGTGTAGGCAGCAGCCTCGGAGAATCCCCCCGTGATCCCTACTTAGCATTCACGGCCTTGTGTGACCCCTACCCTTGTGTGCCTGGCTTCTAACCAATACAATATGTCCGGGTGAAGAGATACGACTTCCGTGATTAGATTCCAAACAATTCTGACATTGCAGATTCTCTCGTTGGTTCTAATGAAGCATGCTGTCTGGTTGGGGAGGCTCATGTGGCCAGGGACTGAGGCCCTCCTACCAACAGCCCCAAAGGAACCGGCTGAGACCAACAGCCAGTCAATGAGCTGGGAAGTGGATCCTTCCCTGCATGAGCCTTCAGAGGAGACCCCGGAACTGGCTGGCACCTTGCCTGCGGCATTGTGAGAGGTCGTGAAACAGAGGACCCGCTGAGCAGCACCTGGAGTCCTGACCCACAGAAACGGAGATCATAAACCCGTGTTGCTTGAAGTGGCTACGTTTGGGGTAATTGGTTACACAGCAATAGCTAGCAAATAGTAGCCTGCTTTCTCCTGCCTCAGGCAGGCCATCCCAGGGCATCCCTTAAGCTGGGTGACATTTAGGGGCACCTGGGCGGCTCAGTCAGCTGAGCGTCAGACTCTTTTTCGGGTCAGGTTATGAGTCGTGGGATCCCGCGGCACGAGCCTCTCTCCCTCCCTCTGCCTCTCTACCTCACTCACTCGCTCTGTCTCCCTGCCTCTCAAATAAAACAGAAAACAAAACTGGGTAACTATTAGCCAGTGCCATCTGTTTTCACAGGAGGCACAGGGCGCCTTTGGCCCAGTGGCCGCTAGAGGCCCATCAGACCGCCGTGCAATGCGCCCCCGGCTCCGCCCACCTGACCCGGCCCCGCCCCTCCGGCCTGCGGGCCGCCCCGCCCCCTCTGGCCCGCGGCCCCGCCCCTCTGGCCTGCGGCCCCGCCCCGCCCCCGCCCCAGAAGGCCTCGCAGGGATCAGGCCCACTCGTCGCGAGCGCAGTCCGGTAGCTCGTCCCCGCCGCAGCATGAGCGTCCCCGCGGCGCCCCCCATCTTCGCCCCCGGCGAGAACTGCAGCCCCGCGTGGCAGATGGCGCCCGCGGCCTACGACGCGGCGGACATGCACCTGCAGATCCTGGGCAAGCCGGTGATGGAGCGCTGGGAGACCCCCTACATGCACGCGCTGGCGGCCGCCGCCTCCTCCAAAGGTAGCCGGGCACCCGCTTGTAACCCGAGGCCGCAGGACGCTCAGATCTGGGGTCCAGCCGGTTCTCCAGCCGATGTGCATCGGAGCCTCTCCGTGTCTCTGGTTTTCCCGCCCGTAAAATGAGGCTAGCGGGGAGCAACGGGGAAGTAAAGGGGGTGCTGCAGGCACGGGCTTGCACGCAGAAGGCGCCTCCTAAGTACCAGAAACTTCCAGGTGGGGAAGGGTCTGGGTCGAGGGAACGGGCCCCACCATGACGACCTCGGGCGGAGCTCAGCCGCTGTCTTCCCGTGAAGTCGGGGACGCGGTGGGCTATCCCCCCATGAGGTCGGGGACGCGGTGGCGGCCAAGCGAGGGGGGTGGGGGAGCGCTGCCCAGGAGTTCCCAGAAGCCCCGCCCCGGCTACGAATAGCTCTGGGAGAGCTGAGGCTGCCAAACAGCTGTCCCTGTGGCCCTGTGCCTCGTTCAGAGCCTGAGGGGTGCCAAGGGCTCCCCAGGTCCCCAGGGGCCAGGCATGGGTCCTCCAGGCCTTTGCACAAGCAGTGTCCCTGCGTGGTTGGGATGTTTCTATCACCCGTCTCTTGTCCAATGGGGACCACCTCCTCCCCAACTGTTGCAGGCCTCAGGCCTCAAACTCACCCCCCTTCTCCTGCAGAAACTTCATTGCAGGGGGCAGGAGGGGGGAGGCCAGAGAAAAGTAACCGAATCAAGAGATAAGCACCACCAGGGATCAAAGTCCAGGATCTGACCTCCCCGCTGGGGCTGGGCCTAAAATCCGCTGCCCACGCCTCCCTGGCTTGCCACCCTCTCTGGGCCCTGGCCAGAGCCCACGCTGTTCCCTCTCAGGGCTAGTGTGTTCTGTGTCACCCTCCGCCTCTGCCCCACTTGTGCTCTCCTGTCCTTGTGGCAAACGTTTCTCTCTGCAAAGACCCTGCCCTCGGGCCCCCTCCTCCAGGCGGCTCCCCCAGCCCCAGCCCGGCGTGTGATGCTGGGATCTTTGCCCAGGGGGCCGGGTCCTGGAGGTGGGCTTCGGCATGGCGATCGCAGCTTCCAGGGTGCAAGAGGCCCCCATCGACGAACACTGGATCATCGAGTGCAATGATGGCGTCTTCCGGCGCCTCCAGGACTGGGCCCAGCGGCAGCCACATAAGGTGCCCGCCTCTGCCTGCACGTCCCCCCTCAGCACTACCCTGTGGGGTCGAGGCCCTTTCCTGGGAGGGGCTGGGGGCCCAGGCAGTGCAAAAATGGAGGAAGTGGTCTTCTCCCTTGGGAGCTCCTCAGCCCTCTCCCTTGCAGCAGGTGGGAAGATCCTGGACCCCTGTGACTCCCGGTCTGTTTTCTGTTTCTCCCCCGCCCCAAGGTGGTTCCCTTGAAAGGCCTGTGGGAGGAGGTGGCCCCTACCCTGCCAGACGGCCACTTTGATGGTGAGGGGGCTTGGGGGCTGGGTGGGGGGGAGCCCCTGCCTCATTTTCCACCACTAGCCCCTTCCTTGGCCTGCAGAGGGACCCTCTAAGGAACACACGCTGCAATGTTTCACTTGGGGGTACAGATCCGAGAGCCAGGGCCTGGCACTCGGCGGGTGTGTGGACAACTGAGCAGGACCCCGTTCCCAGAGGAGGCAGCACACTGAGTGCTGGGTGAAGCCTCTGGGGTCTAGTCTCCCTGTGCAGACGCTGCTGGTGAGGCTGCACCCGGCCCTGACCGCGTAGCCTGTGACTTCCAATGCAGGTATCCTGTATGACACCTACCCCCTGTCCGAGGAGACCTGGCATACCCACCAGTTCGCCTTCATCAAGGTAGGACCCGCTGGGTGGGATGGTCACCCCCCAGGGCTGAGCGGGGGAGGGGGGGCCTGCCATTCGCACACAGGACACTTCTTCCTGTTTCTCTGACCCGCTGGGATGCAGGAGGCCGCCCTGGGTGATCCCTCCTGATCACTGTCCCCTGCCCAGGACCATGCCTTTCGCCTGCTGAAGCCCGGGGGCATTCTCACCTACTGCAACCTCACGTCGTGGGGGGAGCTGATGAAGTCCAAGTACTCGGACATCACCACCATGTTCCAGGTGCGGCAGCCTGGGGGCTCCCCGTGGGTCTCTGCCCCACCCCCCCGAGCCAGGCAGCAGCTGGAGTAGCTTGTGACCTAGGGGGTGGTTCTTGACCTCAGGGGCTGATCTCTTGGGTGGAAGGTGAGCTCCAGGAAGACGTGTGTCAAGACTCTCCCCAGCTATAACACCTTCCTGGCTCCCCAGTGCTCTCAGGATACAGGGATATAGCCCAGCCTCCCCACCCAGGCATCCCCCTCCCTCTGCCCTCCTCCACCCAGCGTGTCTTTATTGGTTTAGCCACGCTGTCTCCGGCCTCGGCTCACGTTCTCCCTGCTGCCCGAGAGGATGTGCAGTAGGCAACGGCTGGCACCCCATGACAGCAGGAAACTGCTGCCCGAGTCGAGACCCCTGGAGATGCCCCCCCCCAGACTGGGGCTCCCTCCCGGGGGCCTTGGCAATTACAAACGCTGTGCCAGGAAGAGTGGGCGCCGTGGGGGTCTCGTGTGGCCTGGTGGCTTGCAGTGACCTGGCCTGTCTCTCCCGCCGCCAGGAGACACAGGTGCCAGCCCTGCTGGAAGCGGGCTTCAGGCGGGAGAACATCCACACGGAGGTGATGGAGCTGGTCCCACCGGCCGAGTGCCGCTATTACGCCTTCCCTCGGATGATCACGCCCCTGGTCACCAAGCACTGAGCCTGCCTGGGCCTCCGGCTTGACCACAGGGGGGCCGCGGTCCCATCCCCGTGCCCCACTCGGTGCCTTCGCAGCCGGGAGTGCAGGCTCTGGGCTCTCGTGGCCCTGGGTTCAAGTCCCGGCCCACACCCGCAGTGGGACGCAGGGCCAGCTTCCCTGACCTTCCCTGCAAGGGGATATCGCCACCTTCCTCTCAGGGGCACCGAGGGTAAAATAAACACTAACACTGGGCTTGCCCAGCACAGTGCACCGCACCCGCACTTTCGTTTCCTTCTGCCCCCCAAAGCCAAGAGCAGCATGTGTTAAATGGGTTTCTGGGGAGCCCCCGTGTCTCTGGGCCAGCACGTGACCCTCCTGGCGCCCAGGCTGGCGAACCGGAGTAGCCGTCAGAGCTCGTGAGCCCCTGCCTCCAGTCAGCAGCGGGGGTACAGACGGGGTGCGGAGCCGCATCAGGGCCACCGCGTCTCTGGTCCCACCATGTCTCTGGTCCCACCGTCAGGCGGGGCCTTGAAGGAAAGCAAACCCTGGAAGCCCGGCCTTGCTGGCGACGACCCACACCACAGCCCAAGAGGTGCCTCCCGAGGCTGGCCGCGCCCCGACTTTCCCACCCTCTGGCGCCCACGTGGTCACCCGCTGCTCTCCTCTGTGCCCCTCCATGGGCTCTCGGGCCCGTCCGCTCCCCTCCGTCGTCGGTCTCGGGGAGGCCACGCACGGGCAGCTCCCACACCTCCCCGAGGCCCCACCGCCCACACGTGGCACGCGGAGAGGGTGGCGGCGAGGTGGGTGTAGCAGGTTTATTGGCCATCCTCAGGGCCGCCGCAGGGGCCGGGGGGGCCGGCACTACCTGCGGTACCAGATGCGGAGCCTCTTCTCCCGCTTGATCTTCTTCTGCAGCTGCAGGATGCCGTAGAGCAGGGCCTCAGCCGTGGGTGGGCAGCCTGCGTGGGGGGGGGGGGGTGCCTCAGTTTCCCTGTGGCGGGGAGGGGGGCCCCTTGGCCCTAGGCTATCCTGGACCAGCGACTGCATTGTAGACCCCGTGCCCATCCTCCCTGCCGGGGCCGCCGACCCTTGTTTTCTGCCGCCGCTCGGCAGAGGGTGCCTGAGCCAGGATGCAAGTCAAAGGGCCTCGCCGAGGGCTGCAGAGCCGGGTCCGGGCAAAGGGTGAGGCGGGGCCCCCGCTGCAGCACCTGCTTTCGTCGCTACCGCCTGGGCGGCGGGTCTGGCCCATCACGGGGCAGGAGCCAGCAAGATGGACGGTGCCCGGATCCTGACCCTGGCCTCCGATCAGTGGGGAGGCCGAGGCCACCCCTCCTGGGCCAAGCCGCCCTGCCCGCTATTGCCACGACCCGGCTCAGAGACCCCTGGCGGGACACGTGCGGCCTGCCTCCTGACCCTGGGTCACACTCGCCTGGTGGCGGGCCCTTCAAAGAGTGGGCGGGGGGAGTTGAGGGGGCAGAGCGGCTGGGGGTGGGCAGGGAGGCCCATATGGTCCACAGACCGACGGGCAGCCCTGGAGAAATGCTCCCCTACAGTCCGTCCCCAGCAGGGGAGCTGACCGGGGCCTGGCCCCTGGCCCGCAGGGGGGTCCTACGTGCCCTCCCTACCAGACCGGCTCCGTCCCCCCCGCCTGGGGGCTGCCCGGGGCCCGGCGTGGAGATCCGCAGAATGCGAAACGAATCAACACCATGTTACGGTGAACTCGACTCCAACGTCAAAACCCCTTCCTCTGCCTCATGAGATGCCAGGTGGGACTTCGGCTTCTCGGGGGACGTGGAATTGCGGCCTTGAGCACCCCTGCTCCGCGGACACTCGGGTCGGGTGTTCGGCGCCGGCACTGAGAGCCCGTCCGCAGGCTACGCACCGACCCCTGACCTCCAACCACCGGCGGGGCGGATGCCTGGGGCCCACGGGCGGCCAGGTAACACACAGGACGCCAGTTACTGTGCACTTGAGACAAACAGCCAGTGCTTCTCCAGTGTCCGTGTACCACGCGCGTCGTAGGAGATGTATTTACTTACGCCAAGAAAACTATTACTCGTTTCTCGACAAATATCACGGGGGGGGGGGGGGTTGCCCTGGATTTTTATTTCCTGAATCTGGCCACCCCGGCAACCTGGGGCCAGGGGAGTCTCGCTCTCCTTGGCGAGAATGAGAACCGTGCACACGGTTCCCTTATTTTTGGCTGTTTTTTTCTGGTTTTGTACACGAAACGTAGTTTAAAGCTGGCAGGTGCCTGCAGCCCCCCCCCCGCCCCCCCCCGGCTCAGGCCAGGCTTCGGCAGCAGCTTGCTCCAACATGTGGATACAAGCCAAGACTCTTCGGGTGGGGAGACCTTCGAGGGGCAGGGGAGGGGGAGGCCGGGGATTCACCCTCCTGCCCGGACCGAAATCTGACCCTCCTCTTGATGGGGGGAGCCCACTGTCTCTGGAGTGCAGGCGCCCCGTGGAGCGGGAGGGTGTGGGCAGGGCTCTGCCGCGGGGGCCGCGCGGGCCTACCTGGGACGTAGATGTCCACGGGCACGATGCGGTCACAGCCCCTCACCACGGAGTACGAGTAGTGGTAGTAGCCGCCTCCGTTGGCACAGCTGCAGGGGGGGGGCACGTGAGGGCCACGCTGGCCACCCCGGCCTGCCCTCCCTGCCCGCCCCCCCAATCACGGCGGCCTTCCAGGGCACACAGGCGTCAGGGGCGGGCAGGAGTGCGGGGTGGAGGCACAGGAAACAGAACGGCCACCTGACGCCTTCTGCGGGACCGGGCAGAGCGCACGACGCTCGGGGAGGGAACCCAACACGAGAGGCCACGCGGGGTGTGAGTCCGCGTGTGTGAAACGTCCAGAACGGGCTCATCCGGGGACAGGAGAGGGGCTCGTGGGGGCCGGGGGCCGGGGAGGGGGACAGGGTTTCCTTCCGGGCCGATCGAATGTTCTGGGATTAGAGAAAATCACGGCCCCGCGCACGGGAACAGGATGAACTTAAGGCGGCTCGACACAAGGGCTGAGTGACGCGACCGCCTGACGACGCAGGGAGGGTGGTCAGTGAGTGGCACGCGGAGAGGCGAGGAGACAGAGCGCGCACGGGGCAGGCCAAGGCAGGCACAGACAGAATGGGAGCGACTGCGCGGACGGGAGGGACGTTCCGGGGCGGGCCGCGGACGCAGACCCGGGGCTCCGGGACCGCGACGGCGGGTAGCGGGCACAGACCGGCGGGAAACGCGCCGGCACATCACGGGCGCGTCTGTGGCGGGCCCGCCCAGCACTCACCTGCCCATGGACACGACGTAGCGAGGCTCCGGCATCTGGTCATAGACCTGGAAGAGACGGCGGGGTCTGGGCGCGGCTCGGGCCGGGGCGGGGGGCGGGCCGCGGGGCCAGGCCTACCTTGCGCAGGGCCGGGGCCATCTTGTTGGTGAGCGTGCCGGCCACGATCATGACGTCCGCCTGGCGCGGGCTGGCGCGGAAGACCACGCCGAAGCGGTCCATGTCATAGCGGGGCGCGGCCATGTGCATCATCTCCACGGCGCAGCAGGCCAGGCCGAAGGTCATGGGCCACAGGGAACTCTGCCGGGGGCCAGGGCGGTCAGCCCGGGAAGGGCACGGGGGACGGCGCACCGTGTTCACGGCACGCCAGCCACGCCGCCCCCCTGCCCTCCACCACGTGACCTCCGGTGCCGGTCACCGGCCCAGTGTGCCCTCCAGGAAGGTGAAGTGAGCTACCCGGGGGCGGGGGAGGGGGGCGCAGCACTTCCTCCGTCTGCCCAGTCGGGGACCGGGACGTGGCCCCCACTGCCCGCTTCGTGCTAATACAGGTGGCAGGGCTTAGGCCACACAGCAGGCCGACCCTGACAGCATCGCGGGGTTCCACCGCCACGAGCAATGCCGCGCGGGGCACCTCCGTGCTGTGGCTGCAGGCCCCGGCAGAACGTTCGCCGTGGCCCCACTCTTACACACAGACAGAAACAGCGGGGGGCTCTTAACGGTGGCCGGCCCCTGGACACCCCCGGCACACCAAGAGGAGCTACTGTCCTGCGAAACAGGTGGTCAGTGGGCGGCGCAGACGCGCACGATTCGAGGGAGGGGACCCAACACGGACGGCTCTGTGGTCAGTCCTGGGGGCGGGGGAGGGTGTTCAGGCTTTTCCCAGGAAGGAGCCCCTGTTCTTGGCCTGCACAACGTTCCCAATTACAAAAATCACTCCTATGTTAGAAGAGGAAAGAGGGAGGGTGGGGCGCCCGGGCAGCTAAGTCAGCCAAGAGTCCAACTCTCGCCTTCGGCTCAGGTCGTGATCTCAGTTTGTGAGTTCAAGCCCCGTGCCAGGCTCTGCGCTGACAAGGCGGGTCCTGCTTGGGGTTCTCACTCTCTGCCCCTCCTCCACTCGGTCTCCCTCTCCCTCTCTCAAAATAAGTAAGTTTAAAAAAAAAAAAAAGAAGAAGAATGAACAGAAACAGAAAAACTACAGAGGGCAGGCAGGCCATCCTCCCTGGGGGCCAAGGGAGGGACCAGGAAGCAGGGCAGGGGCACCGAGAGGACATCAGGGCCAGGAGCAGCCAGGGGCAGGTGCGCACGTGTGCACGCACACGCGGCAGGGGGCCCGAGGGACGGAGGAGGGGGCGGGGGCTCACCCGGCGGGCCCAGTTGATGAGGTCGTCCAGCCTGGCCACCACATACTCGCCCCGGCTGCTGGGAAGCGCGGTGGGTTTGGGGACCACGGCTCCAGCCTTGGACACAGCGGGCTGGGTGCTGGACACAGAACACAGAGTGCAGGGGAGGGAGGGGACGTCAGCCAGGCGGGCATCCGGACAGCCTGCAGCCCAGAGCAGCCTCTCGGAGGGCAGCACCAAGCTGGCCCCCAGCATCCGGGCCGCCAGGCCGGGGGCAGGACGTGCCTGCTGAGCGAAGGAAGGAAATGAAGGGCCCTTCTGGTCTGGGGACGCGCAGCCGGAGTCTCAGGCGCGCCCTGAGGGCGGGGACCGTGCCGTATGACCCTCCTGGGCGGAGGGAGGGACTGGAGTCACCATGGGCAGCTGCCGTGCCAAGGGGAGGCTTCCGGGTGTGTGCAGGTGCCCGGGAAGGCTGGCCTCACCTGCTGGGGCTGTCAGCGGCCGCGCTCGAACGGACACTTCGACCCTGCAGAGCCACGCCCACACCGGAGCTGCGGGGAGAGGGGGTGCACGTGAAGAGGAGCCTGGGGTGCCCCGCGACGCTGTCACAGGGGCCACACTAAGGGGGAAACTTCACCCGGGGCCAAATCTGGCCCTCTGCCTGTTTTTGTAAATAAAGTTTTATCGACTGGCCACCACATCCACCCATTCCTGCTTTTCTGCAGCCCTTTTCACAAAGGCCGAGCTGAGCGGTCTCCACAGAGACAACCTGGCCCTTCGTGGAAAAAGTCTGCCGAGCCCTGGGCTGCAAAGTATGTGGTTTTCGTTTTATAATTCTCTCATTTTCCCCTTTACTTCACACCGAGTGTGTATTTTATGCCCGGGAGAAAGTCCTTATCAAAACAGGGCAAACTCAGCCCAAATCCGTGTGCTTCTCAAAGCCTCCCAGCTCCCTCCATTAGGAAGAGCCTCCCCTTAGACTGGCCATGTCCCGGGTCCCATGGCACTGGAGGTTTGACTTCCGGGCTCCGTCCACCGAGAGGGCACGGTGGCCACCTGCCTCCCCGTCCTAAGGGGGCCTACCCGAGGCTGCGATCTGAGCACATGCGCCAGACGCCTTCCCGCAACAGGCAACAAGCGAGCTGTGACGGAACCCGGGCAGGCAGGTGCGGGTCTGAGTGGCGGCTCTGCCACCACGTGGACGGTCCCCACTAAGGGGCCTGAACCCCACCTGCCGCGGGACACCGTCAGCCCCAGCGCTGCCCGACTCACTGTGTGACCTTCGGCAGCTGGGCCCCCTGCCTGATGCTGCTGAAGGGCCGTCCCAGCTCCGAGGTGCTCTGACCCGCCCCCTGCCCCTCCCCTGGCCCCACTGAACCCTCCGTGTCAGGGCCTTGAGGTGGGGGAGGGACACACAGACACTCACCGCAGAGCAAGGATCTGGCGGAGAAGGCCGGGAGCTGCAGAGAGAACCGTGTGGTGGAGGCGATGAGCCCAGGCAGCAACACTGGCAGTAAACCCGGGACCTAGATGGGCCCGCAGGGTCCGGCCTCCGGGAGCTTCGCCACAAGTTCCCCCCGCCTGGCATTTCCTTCCTCCTACCCTTGGTCTATCTAAATTCCCCTTAACAAACCCTTGCGAAGAGAGGTCTTTCAGAATATGAGCCACACGGTGTCACTGCCCTGCTCGATACCCCAAGCCCTGAACGAAAAGCCAAACCACACCAGGACCATCCTCCCTTTCCTCAAGCACGTCAGTGTCCCTCCTGCCCCAGGGCCTTTGCACCTGCAGCTTCCGCTGCCTGGAGCACCCTGCCCCACACGTGCACTTGGCCAGGGCTTCCTACGGACAGGCTTCAGGTCTACACCAGCCCCCCAGACTCCCTAGATCCTGTCACCCTGTGGCGTCTCCATGTATGTGCTGTACGGTGCCTGTCTCTCCCAAGATGCGGCTTCCCTGGGGTCCTGTGACTTGGTGCCCCACAAGTGTGCGCGAGTAAACAAATCCGCAGACACCAGCGAGGCTCCGGGCTCGGGCCCCGGGCCCCGGGCCGGGGCTCTGAGGTTTCGGAGGCTGGGCCTGAAGACCAAGCTAACCGCCGGGGCTCCCCGGCGGGCCGCCTCTCTCTGTGCCTCGGTTTCCTCAGTTGGAGACTGAGGGCTCCGGATAAGCTTACAGCACAGTAAACGCCCTTCCCCCCTCAGGTGCCACCAGATCTCGCCGCTCGGCCCTTGGACCACGAACGCACCACCCGGGTTTCGAAACAGAGTCCTGACCACGGTGTCTCCGCGCAACCGCCTTCCTTCGCGCTGTGACTTCTGTCCTGCGCGGTCAATCCCTAATCCGGGGACGGGGGTCTCTGCGGCGGGACGGGCTGGACACCGGTCCCCGCCCGGCCGGACCGCGTGCCTGTTTCCTCGCCGTCCCCGCGCCGCTCCCCTCCCGGGACCCGGAGGGGCAGCCCCGCGACCCCGCGACCCCCGACGCACTCACCCGCCAGCGCCGCCATGTTGGCCTCGGCCTTCAAACAACCCCTGCGGTCCGTCCGCCTTAGCGCTCCGGGTCTCCAGGGCCGTCTCCCAAAGCGGCTCGGCCGGGGCGCGGAAGCGAGGAGCCGGGCCTGGGACGTTCCGCCCGCGCGGACTTCCTCCTGACGCGTGCCGCCAGACACCCCACGCGGGACGGGCTGACGCGGGGGGGGGGGGGGGCGCGAGGAGCGTCCCGGCAAAAGCAGGGGCGTCGCTCGCCGTCTCCTTACCTCAGCAACAAAAGTCCAAAAGTGCGTCCCTGGGTGGGCTCGAACCACCAACCTTTCGGTTAACAGCCGAACGCGCTAACCGATTGCGCCACAGAGACGGCGCTGCCGCCCGGCGCCCCGCGAGGCTTTATGAGGCTCGCGCGGCCGGGACGCAAGACGCCGGCCGAGGCGGCGCGCGGGCGGCGCGGTGCGGCGCGGCGCGGGGGAGGACTCCGGGCGAGAGCGGCCCCTGCCGCCCCGCCGAAATAGCTCAGCTGGGAGAGCGTTAGACTGAAGATCTAAAGGTCCCTGGTTCGATCCCGGGTTTCGGCAGCCGTTTTGACGCCCCTGCAGAGAGGGAAGTCCCCTCTGCTGGGCGGGCGGGGAGCTGCTTCCGCCCACCACCACCACCACCACCACCACCACCCCAATGTCACCCCGGGCCAGCGTGGGTGGGACAGAAACCAGAACGGGACCCTCACAACCCTTGCCCCACCCCCTGGACCACGATTCCAGCCCATTCGGTCAAAACCCACCAAACAGAGTTGGCAAAAACACTTGCCGCTTGCGTGTCACTGAATTCTTAAGATCCTTCTGCTCCATTTTACACTTGGGGACGCAGGCTCACATCTGCAAGCGCAGGTGAGCAGCAGGTTGGCCTCCAGGCGGGACAAGTCCGTCGGGTCCTGGAGCCCCCGCCGGGTCTGGCTCCAACGAGGAGCTCCAGGCCCCTTCCCATTTCCTTCCCACTACCCACTAGCCTGTGGAGCTGGATTTCTTTTTAAATTTAAATAAACTTTGCATTTCGGAATAATTTTAGGCTCGAAAAAGTCGCCAACACAGAATTCCCATGTACCCAACACCCAGTCCCCTGTCGTCAGCACCTGCGGCAATTCGCGAACCAAAGTGAACATAGATAGTTTTAATGGAAGTCTGAGCCTTATTCACCTTTCATTTTCCTGGAACGTCCTTGCCCCGTGAGCGAGGAGAGCAAGGGAGGAGAGCGAGCTACCCGGAGCGGAGCCCCCAGCCCATCTGACGGCTACCCCACGAGGCGCCAGAGTCATGGCCAGCATGCTCTTGGGTTTCCAATCCACCACTAGGTCCTGGGGTACTCCGTTATTCAAGAGGGGGCACCCGCAGGGGCAAAGGGCACGCGAGGCTGGTTGATGGAGGGGGAGGGGAGGTGCCCCCCCCCCGAGCCTGATGGAGAACCCCCCCACAAGGGCAGGCCGGCTGGGGGAGCAGAACCTGGAACGGGGACGGCACGCATCCGGCAGGGGACTGTGAATTGGGGACCGGGGGACCCGGGACGGTGGGGGATGGGCAGTTTCTTGAACAGATGTTCAGATTCTTACCCCGTACACGGTACGTGACTTTTGTTTTTTGTAAAGTTTATTTGTTTTGAGAGAGAGCGCCAGTGGAGGAGGGACAGAGACAGAAGACAGAGGATTCCAAGCAGGCTCCGTGCCGTCACCTCAGAGCCCCACACAGGGCTCGAATCGATACGAACCTTGGGACCGGGCCCTAAGCCAAAATCAAGGGTCAGATGCTTAACTGACTGAGCCACCCAGGCGCCCTGCTTTTAAGATTTTACTTTTAAGTAACCTCTAGTGGGCCCGATGGGGGGCTCTAACCTACCAAGAGTCAAGGCACCACCTGAGCCAGCAAGGTATCCCCACCCCCACCCCCCAGCACCGAAATAATTCAAGATTCTTTTTTTAGATAAGCAGTAGACTTGAAGAGGTACCGAGGTGCGTGCAAGGACATCCCCATCCCAAGAAGTAGGGATGGGGGCGAGCGGTGACCACAGGAAGAGGTGGGACCGTTGCTTTGCGCCTCCGGGCCGGGGTTTCGAAACGAACCTCCCCTCCGTGGACTTCCAAGTACAACCTTCCGTCAGCTTACAGTAAATAATTCATTTGAGCACGGCTGTGACAGGTCGCCAGATGTCTGGGACTCTGTGCAAGGCCCGGCCAGGTGAAACTAAGTCAAGATCCTTTACGTGGCAGGTCACCAAAGGTCAGGGTCCCGAGCTGGGGACGCTCAGGCCATCGGGGTGACGAGACCTGCCCCCTTTCTTTGTGTCGGGGCAGGAACGGGAGCCTGGCCTCCAGACGAAGGCCGTCGTCTGCAGGAACCGGCCGGGCCGGAGTGGCACTCGCGGCCCCGACGGCGCGACCCCATGGCCGCACACACAACGACCTCTGCCGTTGCGAGTATGACGTCACAGCTCTCCAGGCAGATCAGCTACCCCGGGGGCCTGCCGGTGAGATGATGCTCCGCACCAGGCCGGACACGGCCACGCGTGAAAATGCACGCGATGGGACACCGTGGTGGCGGGCTCGCACTGTGACGCGCGCCCCACGCGGGGACGGAGTGGAACGAGGCCGTCGCCAAGTGTACGTTCCACGTGTTCTCGTGCACGAGGAGTCCCAGCGAATGCTACAGCACGAGATACCGGAGCGACACCGTGGACTCAGGGCCCACCTGGGGACAGACACAGGCAATCTGGAGGCAGACACGCACGTCGGGCTGTTTTAAAACTCTTTAATACTGGATACAATGCTTTTTAACATAAAAAAACAAATGTGCGCCTTATGTTAAACAATACAGCACAGTCGCAAATGATAATACGAAGGAAAATAAAAACATTTGCTTCAAAAACCTTTCAGGAACTGTACCTTCCAAAAAAAGCCAGGAAAACGGAAGCCACAGCTGAGAAGCACGCACACTCCAGCCCCCGTGAGGATGGCACGGACCCACCGGCCACAGGACCCGCGCAGCAGCCCCTCCAGCGTCAGCACCGCTGACTCCTCTCTTCCAGGAGCTGGTTATCAAACATTTCTTTTTCCCTTCGGAAAATAAAAGGAGATAACCTCATTTTAATAATTCATTGTGTCTTTTTTTTTTTTAGTGTTCGTTTATTCTTCAGAGACAGAGCGTGAGCAGGGGAGGGGCAGAGAGAGGAGACACAGAATCCCAAGCAGGCTCCAGGCTCTGAGCCCAACGCGGGGCTTGAACCCACGAGCCACAGGATCATGACCTGAGCAGAAGCCTCATGCTTAACCGACTGAGCCACCCAGGTGCCCCAGGAATTCACTGTGTCTTCAAGAGTGGGAAAGAGTCGGTGTTCCGTGGGGACAGGGTCTCAGTTTAGGGAGACAGAAAGTTCTGGAGACAGACGCTGGGGGCAAGACAGCTGGGGGCAAGCCGCTGAGCTGTGCGTGTGGAGACAGTCGAAGAAGGCGAATTCTGTGTTACGCGCATCTCACGATTTTTTTTAAATAAACTCTTTAAAGAAAGTGAAATATCAGACTGTCCTCGCTAAGCACACCCTGCTAAGGAATCACGTGACCGAGGCACGGCGCGTCACACTTGTCCAGGCGGCCACAGTGACAGAAGTCACGGACGCAGACGGCGCCTAGCGAAGCGCCTGCAAGTCCACGTGAGCACGCGGCTCCGGCGGAACGTGAGGCCGCTTTGTGGGGCAGGAAGACCGGCCGCCCTGCCCTCGGTTCGAGGCCACGTCCCTGGGGTCCGTCATCGGCACGGCCAGCGTCATCTCCGTGGTGCCCGACACGTTCGTGGCAGGTAAAGGGTGCGGATACTCCCGACGCTCTGACGCCGGCGACCCAGAGCAGCAGCAAAGCGTGAAGACGGAGCCGTCCTCACCGGCGGAGCGGCCGGTCCCCGAGAGGCGCTCCGGACACGGGCGCCCCCGCCCCGCTCGCCCGAGAACGGCGTTCCCTATCTGTGTGTGGACGGAGACCCAGGGCCAGAGACACCGAGTTTCCCAAAGGCCCTTCTTGGTCTGCTTAGTGCAGCCGGGTCAACCCTCCCGCACGCAGAGCCACACTGGCTCTTCCGTGGACAGTGACGCGGGAGGCCGCCCCACCCGCCGAGGCGCACACCAGCAGCCCGGGGCGGTGTGCCCAGCTGGCCCCGGACACAGACCCTGGCCCGTGACTCTAGTTGAGTCCTCAGCCTGTCACAGCCTCGCGGGCCCCGCCTGTTCCCAGCGAGGCCTGGCAGCAAGCCCAGAGACAGGATTAGGGGCTCTGGGGCCAAAAACCCAAGGGCGGTGAACTGTGCCGACGGAAGAGAAACATCTTGATCACCACATTCTTCTGACCGGCTAGGAATGGGCCAGGGCGAGTGCCGCCACGTAATCCTACTGTGTTTTCTCAGCGGCCACGGCATCGGGGCAAGGGGGAGAGAGTCTGAAATGAGTGACTGCAAACCGCGATCGGGCTCAGCAAGGCTGGCACGCGTCCAGGGAGCGGGCCCGGCGCACGGCCTGCGGACCGTGGCGCGGGCCTGGGCTTGGGTCCAGATCTGCCTGCCCTGACCAGCTCGGGGACCCCGGGCCCCTGTCCAGACTCGCCAGCGGGGAACGTCCACCGCTGGCTTCGCTGGGTCCCCCCCCCCGGCAACTCCCGGCCAAGCGCCAACGTGCATTCCGACCGTTCACGATTCGTTCCCCCACCGGGAACCCGAGCCAGCGTGTCAGGAAGAGGGCCCGGGTCACAGCCGCCAGCGAACACGAGCCCTTCCAGACTCGCTGCCGCCGCTCGGGGGCGGCGCCCGGAGCAGCCTACCGGTAGCTGAGCGAAGGTCCTCGGAGGTACTTCGCCTCGGCCGTCTCGTAATCCACGGCGTCCACCGCAGCGATCGCACAGATGATGGCCTGCAAGAGGGCAGGGGGCGCTCAGCCACGGGCGGTGGGCCCACGCCGCACACGGGGCTCGAGGGATGGGCGTGGGGCCCGGGGCGACTTCGGACCAGCCTCCACAAACGCGCACAGATTCCCTGAAGTCTCTGGACGTTTTTGAATGGCGTCAGTAATGCCGTGTCTTGGGGACGAGGGAGAGAGTTCGTGTCACTAGCAGCAGAGAATGGAAGGCGGGACCCAAACCAACCGGGATGTTTTAGAAAAGTTGTAAGCTTACTGTTCACACCACAGGGAAAACTACAAGACTGATGGTCCGAGCACGCGGTACGTCCGGTGTTGAGTCCTCGTTCACTTTGTTAGATAACGGAATCATGGTTACGTCAGAAAGCCTTTTCAAAGAGCCTGTACGGGGCGCCCGGCAGGCTGGGCTCGTGGAGACCGTGACTCTTGGTTTCTGGGCCCCGAGCTTAGGCCGCCGTCGGGCATAGACGCTACTTGAAAATACAATCTTTAGGGGCGCTGGGGTGGCTCGGTCAGTCGAGCGTCCGACTCTGGCTCACATCACGATCTCGCGGTTTGTGATTTCAAGCCCCACCTCGGGCTCACTGCTGTCAGTGCAGACCCCACCTCGGATCCTCTGGCCTCCGCCCCTCTCCTGCTTACACTCTCCCAAAAATAAATACTGAAAAAAATCTTTACAGCCCCCCCCCCCGACCCGGGCACTGCTGACGTCGGGGCACGTTACTCTTGGGGGTGTCCCGGGCACTGTGGGGGTTCAGCAGCATCCCAGGCCCCACCTGCTGGGTGCCTGGAGCCCCCTCAGCGGGAACCACAGCCGTCCCCGCACGGGGACCAGCATCTCTGGGGCAGAACCACCCTATTTGAGAGACACACACTGAAGTACTTCAGGACCAACAACTGGGGATCTCCCCCCGTAGTTATGTGAAGAGAGCTAGAGGTACAAACGGAGAGAGGCCACCATTCCACACGGGCTACGTGACAGTGTTTTACTTTTATACCAATCTGAAAGCTTCCAGTTTGTATAAAGTTACGGGTTTTTGAGCACGGTAATTTTCTGCACGCACACGTACACGCGAGCAAAGCCCCTGACCCTCCAGATAACCGGCGGGGTCTCATGTGCTCCTGCCCGGCAAACCCCAGCTGCTGCATCTCTCCAAGCAGCTCCCGTTCTGGAAAAGTCCTCGTGTGCATACACGGACAAAGCGCTCAGCTCTCGTTCTCCCCTCCCCTCTCCCCCCCACCGGCCACGAGGCTTAACCACGGAGGCCGTCACACCACCCACAGACAGGAGCAGAAGGGCGGGTGCCTGGCTCCACACCACGATGCCCCGCTCCCCCGCCCCCCGCAGACTTCCGGAGACCCCAGCCCCAGAGCAACCCCCCGCCCCGTACACTGTGGACGGCGCCCCGGCTTCCGGGCAGAGCTGGGAGGGGCTCTCGCCGGGCGCCGGCTGCCGACCCCCCACCCCTCACCGCACGGAACCGGCCTGCGGCCACTCACTTCAGGCAGAAGAACGTCCAGGACGAAGCGGATCCTGTCGGCGTTGATCCGCGCCAGCGCCCTGCTGCCCGTCTCCTGGTAGACACCCTGGAGGTATTTCACCACCAGGTCCAGCTGCTCCTCGTCCTCCAGGTACGTCTCCACGCAGGTCACGTACTGGCCCGAGTTCAGGAAGGTCTTCAGCCACCGGGACGGCTTCCTGTTCCTCAGGATGGCCCGCAGGTGGCCCTCGGCGCCCCTGGCCTTCACAATGTACTCCACCAGCTTCTGGTTGGCCCGGTCCCGGGCAGCCCGCGAGCGGTCGGGGAGGACCTTCCTGCGAGGCCGCCTCCTTCCCTGAGGGCTCCCCGCCACAGGCTCCTCAGGGTCCCCCTTGCTCAGCTGGGGAAACCTGGTCCCCAACACGTCCTGCTGGATGGACTTGCGGACAGGGTAACCTGCGGAGCACCGACACGTCCTGGGACCGCCGGCCCGGCCGAGAGGACTTCCCGCCACCTCCCGTCGCTAACTGTGGCGCTCGGGCTGCGGGGGAGAGGCCCCGGGCCCCCGGGGAGGGCCCAAGGCAACACGCACAAGGCCTCCTCCTCTGACGGGTCCTCACATCCCTCCCCAGCTCGGCCCGATCCGAGTGTGGCCCAGGAGAGCGGAGCCGAGCGGAACCCCCGGGCCCCCCGAGGAAGCACGGACTCCTCCGGCCCCACACCGGCAGCCGGGGACAAGGGGCTGCGGCGTACCCGTCGGTTAACCGAAGACCCGGGCCACGGGGAAGGCAGGCGCGAAGCACCGCCAGCCACGCTTTAGAGGTGAGGCCCGGTGCCCAGCGGACAGGGGGCAGGAGGCACGGCGGGGCTTGCCCCTGGAGACCCAGGCTCAGGCTCGGGCTACGGCACGGCCCATCCACCCAGACATCCCCTCCCGAGCTTCAGACACCGAAGACAACTGCTTCGCGGCTCTGAAGAGGAGTCAGCGGACTTACTTATATCAGCCGCGTAATATTCCAGGAAGGAGCCAGCAAAAGAGCCACAGCCTGCAGAGGGGGCAGGGGGGAGCCCGGTCACCATCAGAGGCGGCTCTGGAAATGCCCCAGGGTGGCTGGGTCAGGACACCTGCGTCACGTCGGCACCACCCAGACCGCTTCCAGCTGACGGAGCCCAGCACTGCCGTCAGGGTGCCTCATGGCGCAGGGGGTGCCCAGAAGGGCCGCCGTCTAGACTCCCAACAACAGAACCTGGGGCACACGGCGGCCAGCTCTCCACCTCCCGTCCACACCTAGCAGCTTGGCCCTCACCTCTGCCGGGGACGAGGCTGCCCCGGGCCCAGGCAGGGAACCCACGGAAGCAGGCCTGCGCCCCGGCGCCCAGGCCGCCCCTCTGTCTGAGGGCTCGCGGGCCCACCTACCGAGCCGGACCCTGTAGTCCGTGATCAGGGAGACGCACCAGCCGATGGCCTGGTCGAAGTCCTCCTTGGCTTCGTTCTGCAACGACATGGCCCGGACGCAGACGTGAGCGGGAGGCCACGGGGGCTCCTGCGCCCGTCTCCACGCCCCGGCTCCCGCGTCCGGCCAGCAGACGCATGCCGGGTGCGGCAATGCACACGGAGGCCCAGGTCTGGGGCCCGAGCTGCTCGGAAAGGGGTCACGTGTGAGCTGAGCACTTCAGGACAGGAGAGCTGGGGACTCTACAGGACAGAGGCGGACGCCCCCACATGCGGCTGGCGTCACCCTCACACAGCAAGACTTGAAAGTCACACAACGTAAACCCTTCCAAGGGGACTCTCGGCGTCCTCTGCTCGGGACAGCGCCGGGTCGGTCGGGAGCAGGGCCGCCCGAGGAGGAAGGACACTTGGCCACTGGGGGGGGGGGGCGGGGGGCTCCCGCCTATGCCTCGAGGTTTTCGCCTGCAAACCGAGGACCCCCGAGCCGGGACGGGGACCCGCTACCTGAGCTCCACCTCCCGGGCCACCTCAGCCCGGCCTCCTCCTGTGGGACAGAGGCAGCGCAGGCGGCTCTGGAGGGAGGGGGGCTCTGGGCTCGGCTGGGCTTGCGGAGCGGCCCCTGGGACAGCAGGTGCTCATCAGGGAAGCACAGGGCACGGCCCGTGGCCTTGACACCAGGACCAAAGCGGTGCAAAGAGTCGCTCCAGGAGGGGGCGCTCCTTCGGCCAGACCGGCCTCTCGGAGACCCCGCGCTGCCACCCCACAG
This sequence comes from Lynx canadensis, assembly GCF_007474595.2. Taxonomy (NCBI): domain Eukaryota; kingdom Metazoa; phylum Chordata; class Mammalia; order Carnivora; family Felidae; genus Lynx; species Lynx canadensis. The sequence goes on along the minus strand of NC_044304.2, from coordinate 689,948 downwards.
GTCAGCAGGAAAACAGGGAACAGGCACCATCCCAGCGTCTGGATCACGCGAGGCCACGTGCCATCTTTGTCACAAAACACAATTCTTCACGTGGTTAGAGCACGCAGACCTCAAAGCAAGACTCCTGTCCTCCTCTCCAACTCCTCCGCCCTGGGAAAGCTCCCGGAGCCCCGACGGGGGACTGTGTTTCAGGGGGCGTGGAAGGTCCTGAGGCCACGGCAGGCCCCCTTAGAGAAAGAGACCCCGCCGACGGGCACCCTGACAGGGACAGGGAGCCCAGCACAGGCTGCTGCTCAGGGGCCAAAGTGAGGTCACAGCAGACGAGACAGACGGACGGCACGGCCAGGGCACAGACATACTCCCGTCGGCAGGAGGAGGAGGAGGAGGAGGAGGAGGAGGAGGAGGAGGAGGAGGAGGGTGCCACCTTCCAGACGCCACCCACAGTCCTCAGAACCACACAACCCCTGGGGGGCCTCCACCCTTGAGGCCCCGGGAAATCCTGGCAAACAGCAGGGACAAGCCGCTCCCCCTACAGGAGGCTTCACCGTGACCTGAACTCCAGGAAGCCGCTCCCCAGGCTGGGAAAAGACCGGCACCCGAGGGAGGCCAGCAGGCCCCTACCCCCCGCCCCCCAGCCGGCCTCGCGTTTTGAAAGCTGGCGTCTCAGAGTCAAACAGACCACGTGTTCTATGGACACGTGGCTCGTGGGCTCGTTGTACAATCAAGAGTCGACCACGGCGCTTCGGCGCGGGGTCTCGGCCATCGGGAAGCCCAGGAAGCCCCTGTGGGGCACCGTCGCGGTCTCTGTCACTCGGGCGGCCTCTGCACGACGGCCCGCAGAAGGGGCCGGCCTCGCACCGGGCAAACCGTCCTCTGCGCCAAAGCCCCACCTGTACGACGAGGGGACGGCTGGCAACCTCCCCTGGGATCGTGGTCCCCACCAGGCACAGTGCCGCGGACCAGATCACGCGGGGAGCAGAGCCACCAGCCGCCAAGGGAGTCATTTATAGTAACACCGACAATCCACCTACCAGAAGTTCCTGTTTCTCTTTGCAGTCAAAGTGCTTCAATCTCCGGAGAGACACGGTGATGCTAGAAGCAGACGAGCAAAGCTTAACACGAAGGAACCCGACCTCCCGACATGAGAAAACGCCTCCCTTTCCTCTGCTGAAACCAGTCAGGGCCACGGGGGCCTATGCCAGCACCGGCTTCCTGATCGAAGGCCATCGCTCTCCGGGCTGCCCGAGGAAGCCCCTCAGAGACAGGCCCGGCAGGTGACCGGCAGGCCCCGAGAGGACCCCTAGGGGACACAGCCGAGGACGCCCACGGGAGGCGGAGGCAGCAACCCAGGGCCAGAGGGTCAGAGGCCAGCTCTACGTGTTCGCCTCCAAAACGTGTTTCTGAAGTGCCCTTTGAGCAGAAGGGGATGTTCGTGTGCATTTTCATCCCAGGACAGGGGACCAGTAGAGGGTGACCAGACAACCAAGCAAATGGCGGAAGTCGGGGAGGCAGGCCGCCGCTCACAGCACCCGCCCGAGTCACAGTATGGTTTGTGGGGAATGGCGGGATCCAAGGGGTGTCCGGGCCTCACTTCAGAGCCGGCAGATAGAGCGCGGACAACTGGACCGTCTGACCGGTCCCTCTGTCTGGATTCTTACCCCGGGAGCTGGATCACAGGGCCCCCCCCCCCACCCCCCGACCTCAGTGCCCCCGAGCGGCCAGGCCTTCACCGGGGAACCGTCTACAGAGAGCAGAGAGCTGGGTTACCCTCTCCCTTTCGGGTCCATGTGCCCCTCAATGAAGAGCACGCTGGCTTTCTTCTCCCTTCGCCGGACGCTCTTGACCTGTTGGCAAATCCGAGAAAACAAAGCATCAAGAACCCAGAAGAAGGCACGGGTCTGAAATACGCTCTTGACACGTTTCCGTTGTGCAGACGGACACGAGCGGCGCGTGGCCAGGAACGTGGCCGGCCGGGAGAATGGACAAAGTCCGCGTGGGACACGCTCAAACACCGCCCGGCTGCTTCGTGCACTGCCGTCAGCGCTCACAGTGGAGCAGGACCACGCGGGCTTTGCTTTCTTTTCTTTTGTGACACAGAGCGCGAAGCCCACTGCTTCTGACCACCTGTGCGTGTGACACGCCTGCCTCAGCAGGGCAAGCTCACCCTCATTTTCAGGACGAGAAACGTGAACAGAGAGAGTGGCGACCAGCCGAGGACACAGGGAAGCAGGGTGCCTGACTCTGGCCAGCCTCCCCGCCCCCCTGGCACCCCTCCGGGTCCCCGGCTCAGCCATAAACCGAGGGCGCACCCCAGGAACCTGTGAGCTTGGAGATCCGCTCCCCAGCGGGGCCCCCAGGGCACTGGCGAAAAGGAGGAGGTCCGGGAAAAGGTGCCAATCGCAAGGGGCACGCGAGTGCTGAAAGTAAGCCGAGGGGCCCCGATCGACGACTCCCCACAACTGTGACAAGACGCTGACCCGAGGACCACCCCCCCCCCCCCCTTCTACCTGAGCCTGTGCTCGAGCCACACGTTCTGCCCATATGCGAACCACACTTGCTGCTACGGCCAGTCAGCCCCATCCACGGAGGCCAGCCTCGCAGCAACAGGAATGTCTCCCGACTCCGGCAAACGTCTTCCTTATTACACGTCACTGTCTCTGACCGCGAGTTAAAGAACTACAGCTAGCATTGCAGGGTCCCGTCCACACCACTGGGGCACAGAGGAGGATATGGGATGGAGGGGCTGACAGCCAGGATGCTGCCTTTGCCCAAAAATAAACGGACAGCCTGCAGCGTCCCGGCCTGGAGAAAGCCGGGAGTTCGCTGCGCTGGGGCTCAGTCACCACATGTGCACAACCGGCCCCTGTCCCAAAACCTCACCCAGCTCGATGCTTCCGCGGGGGAAAGGCTTCAAGCGCACAACGTCAGACACGAGCAAATCGCAGACCTCCCTTCAGGCAGGTTTTCCTGAGCCTGCCCGGCAGAGATGGGGCCCAGGACCCTCACACTCAACTGCGCCCAAATGATCAAACACCCCTTACTCAGGCAAACGTCTCCAGAAACCTTGCTCGTAATTATAAGCCCATCGGTTTTCCCCGGGGAAAATATCTGCCGGCGTCCAAACGACAACAGCAGAGCGCGAGTGAGCCGAAGGGTGGGGGTTGCTGCGGCGGCCCCCGGAGCCGGTCCCATGCTCACCACTGCTGGCCAGAAGGGGTACTTCTGGTGTTTCAGCCAGACCAGCATTCCTACTTCAAAGGAGCGTGGTTCTAGAATTAAAAAGAAACAAAAACAAAAAGAACATTAAGTTAGCTCCCTATCATGCACCAGATTCAACAACTTAAGAGAAAACAATTGTTGGGACTTGGCCTGAATCTGACGCGCCCTAACTCCGGTCAGAGACCCCAGCGGCTGGGACGGCATCCAAGGGCCAGTCGTGAGCACGCCCTGTGGTTAAGAGCTGGTTTCTTCACGGGACGATACGCCTGGTCATGCAGGTGGTGACGTGGGAAGGTGCCAAGCAGGGGGCACTCAGTACTACCTTTGCCACTTGCCTGTAAATCTCAAATTCTTCCAAAGTAGAACATTTTTTAAAAAGCGTGGCACAGAAACCCCAACGCGAGAACCAGATTCCCAGGAGGCTCATCAGTCTGAAAAACGGGACTCTTAAAAAGCAAAAAATAAAAAATAAAAAAAACCCAAAAGGAATCGCTGAAATCATCATTTGCTAACTCTGTGTTTGTGAACAAAGTTTGACAGGATTTCCGGCCCCAAACCACCACACTGCAGAACAGAATCACAGTTGGAACTGAGACAATCAGGTCACAAAACCCCGCAGACACGAGGCCGCCCTTCCCTGCCTGCGGAGCCGCCCCGGCGACCAGCGGGCGCAGCGACAGGAGCACGGCCGGCCGGCGAGCGGACGCCTGGCATCCATCTGGCAAAAAGCACCCAGTTTCTGAGAGAGCCGTCAGGGCCCCGGGAGGACAAACAGGTCTGGGGAAACACCCAGACGGACGTCAGGCTGCCGGGGGGGACGGGGAGAAGACCAAACCAGATGGAAGCACAAAACAGGGCCGAGAACAAGTGCGGCGGCTTCTCGGGGCCATGGGGACCCAGCAACCCCCTCCGCTGGAAGCGGCCGAGAAGAAAACGCCCTTGAGGAAGAAGGCCCAGTGTCCCTTCTCTGGCCGGTGAGCTCTGCCCTGCTCCCTGCTCCCGGGAGCCAAGCCTACACAGAGCTCCCTCCCAGAGGTTTGTGCCCTGCAGGCTGCAGCCCCCCATGGTGGAACTATCTAGATAACTGAAGGTGGGGGAGGGCTCAGTAAGTAACAAATCGTTGCCATGAAGAGTCATCGGAAGACCATGCGGAAATGTAAAGCGTGTCTGGTCAACAAGTTACAAAAAGGAAAACCGCACGGAACGGGGCATGTCTGGCGAAAAGAGCCGAGTCATAAGAGCGCGACCGGCACGGTGGCCTCCCGGGGTACGGTGGGGGCGACCCTCGAAGGAGGGGTTCCCCCACACTGTACTCTTTCTGCGACATCTTGTGAATCTATATATTTCATGACGAAAAGGCTAAAAAATATCGACTACGTTCAAACGGATAGCTCAGGAGTAAGTCTAAACAGAAAATTCGTTCTGAACGATTTACTCCGGGAAACAGACTAACGTGCTGTCGGTCGCTGGTTCAGGATCCAGGTCCGCGCCTCCCACCCTTCCACAGGGGGCCAGGGCACCTCCCCGCACGCATGTTTGCCGGGGGCCCGCAGCACGTGTGGGAGGGGCCCCGGGCCGGAGACCCTGCATCTCCGGACACGCGTGCAAACGCCATCCCCAAAGGTCCGCGGGCGGCACCGGGCCGCCCCCCCCCCCAAGAGTGGCGACGGACCCCTCTCTCCACTTGGCTGTCCTTCCTTCCCACGGAGGGGACTGGACGACACAGAAAGGAAGCCGCGAGCTGGCAGGGAGGGCTGGCCCGTCTCCTCCCAGGGAGTCGCCCTCCCCTTTGTGTGGTGATCCTTGTCAAGACAGAGTGCGCAGAACGCGGCACTTCTGAAGCTTCCGAAGCTGTCAGTGCAGCAGGAGGAAACCGAACTGGCCAGGGGCCGTCAGCCCCCGCGCCCCACGCCCCGCACCTTACCGTGGTACAACAGGATGCGGGGGGGCTCCTCTTCGTCCTCCTCCTCCTCCAGAACGGAACGGACGGGCGCACGCTCCACGGACTCTCCCGAAGTCGGACAGGCTGCCAACGGCATCAGGCTACTTACTTTCATCTCTACCGTTCCAGGAACTCATCCCCAGAAACCGTGTCGTGATACGAGACCGTAAATGCAAAAATGAAAGGTCCCGCGTCACGCACGCTTTCACCTTGCCGGATTCAAACAGGACTCACTTTGACTAACGTACATTCCAAAGAAAAACAAACGAGAGGGAAAGGGGGTGGGGGAGAGGCAGAGAGACCGAGGGAGGGGAGAGGGCTCTCGGTCTCCGAGCACGGCCGGCACACAAAGCAGCGAGCTCCGGCAAGGCGAACGAACAGGGGCCGGGAGAACGCAGGGTCACGGGGAGAGGGGTGCAGCGCACCTCCCCGCGGTCCCCGTAGGCGCTGGGACACGGCCTCGCCGAGTTTAAACTCACAGCAGAAACCCGAGTGTGCAGCCAGGGGATCTCGAGGTACCGCACCACGCAGAAATCAGTGGGATACCGCAACGGAAAGACTGGAAGAAGCCACGGTGCGTGACTGCACGCGCACACACACACACACACACACACACACACACACACACAGAAGTGTGTCTCCGTAGGAATTCTTAAAAAGTCAGGAGCCCGGGGGCGCCTGGGTGGCTCAGTGGATTAAGTGTCCGACTTTGGCTCAGGTCACGATCTCACAGTTCGTGGGTTCAAGGCCCACGTCAGGCTCTCTGCTGACAGCACAGACCCTGCTTTGGATTCTGTGTCTCCCTCTCTACTGCCCCTTCTCCGCTTTCTCTCTCTCTCAAAAATAAATAAGCGTTAAAAAAAAAAAAAAAAAAAGTTGAAAGCGTTCCGAGTTAATCACTTCTGAGGTTCTCTCCTGTTCAACGGGACCGGCTCCTGCAGGTTTGAGCATCAGAGAGCGTGCGGGGTGCGGCCACAGCGTCCCTCAAGCACCAGGCCCGGCCTCCAGTGACCCGTCCCCTCTCCGGCTCAAAACAAAACCCAAAACACAGGGATTTGGGAGGCGCCGGGCTAGTTACAACCTGGTGGGAAAGACCACCTAAACAGGAACCAGGAAACATCTGCCCTGCGTTCTGATCTGCTCTCCTTAAGCTCTAGTTAGAAATACACCAGGACCCGGAGCCGGCCCCGCACGGACCGTGGGAGAACCCCAATCCGCCCTCTGCCAGCACAAGGCGACTCTCGGCCACAGACCTTTAGCTTCCTCCACGAGGACTCGAAGATCTCCCGTCTCCTCCGTGGACGCCCGGGGGGCAGGCAGGTGGAGTGTGGCAGCGCCGGGCAAAGCCCTGCATTTCCCAGGCCCCTGCCTGGGGGACGCCACTGCCCCCGGCTCCAGCCGCGCTGCGGGTGGCCTCTGGCCACTATCGGGGCGAGGCCGCTTGGCAGGGAGGCCTTGGGCAGCCGGGCAGGCTGGGGGCCCGGTGGGGCCAGGCAAAGGTAAGCTGGGGTCTCGTCCTTTGGCCCAGAGACCCTCCTCCTTCACGGTGGGAGGTGAGCCGGGGGCTGGCAGGCGGCTTTCTTCATCGTCTCCCTCCGAGACGGAAGGTGCGCTCTGACCCACGGCGGGCTCCCGAGCTACACTTCTTCCCCTTTTACGAGGGGTTGTCCGACTTGCACAGCACGTTCTCGACCCACGACCATCCCGAGAACCACCTCTGGCTGGTGGGACTACCAAGGCTTGTGGGCTTGCACTTTTCCTGAGCTCCTTCTTGTGGTCCACCTTGCACCTGGGGTCCTTTTGACAAGTGGGGGAACCTGACAGCCTCGGGTGGACACGTTCCCTCCTCTCGGGTCCAGATCTGCCCGGCACAGCCTCCTGGACGCAGGAAGAGGCAGGGTCACAGAGCAAGGAGGCCAGTTCCATGGGCTTCTCTCGTGAACACAGAGCGGTTCTTTCTTCCCTAGAAGGGCTTTCTTGAGGCAGACCTGTGCTCTCGTTCAAAACATCCAGGGCCACTCGAAGCGAGCGTCTGTAGGCCAGCTCCTCTAGGGGTTCAGCAGGAACCTCATTCTGGGAGGCTGCAAGAACGGGAAGCAGACAAAGCCTGGTGACGACCAAGCCACCGGTCACCCAAGGTCCTCCAAGGTCCTCGGTGGCTTTCACACCTGAAGGGAGGTCTGCCCCTCCTCAGCCACATCTTCCCCAAAGGGGGACAAGGCCACAAAACAACAGCTATTGTTTGGGGCCGCAGGGGGGGGGGCGGGGGGCGGGGGGCTCTGCTTTTCCAAAAACAACCTGACTGACCCTAACCTGCCTGGCTTACAAAGATAAATCCCTCCAGGTCACCAAACAATGCAGCCAGCTACTCAGACGCTTCCTGCTTCCCGAATTGGCTCAGCCTCACAACTGCAAATTCAATCAGGTCAAGAAAAACCCTCGCCAACCCCATAAAGAACTCGCCAGCACCGAATTCTTGGGTGGCGCCCGTGAAAGGGACCCATCGTGGGCTGGTAGGTTTTCCGTACTTCTTCGCAAAGCATTTCTAAGCCAGAAACGAGCATCACGAGCTTGAGATTTTAGCCTGACCTCCCGGCTGCAATGGTTTTATTTATTCATTCCGACACACAGACCCGGACTGCTTATTTGAACAAGATGACGGATGCAATGTCACAACTCAGCGGGCACAACACCTATTGGCACGATATTTTTCCCTGTTGAATATTAAAGGCTCCCACAAATAACCGGCCCCCGACATGATTGGAACAAATGATGAGGAGCGTCCGAGAGGTGATGGCCAACGCCACCTAAGATGTGCCCAGTGGACGCCACTTTGATCAAAAGCAGTTTTTCCAACGACATAGGAAAATAGATCCTATTTCCTAAACACCCCTGGAAGGACTCCCGGTCAGCCTTTTCACAAGACCAACAGCTCTCGGTATAGGGGGTGCGTGCCCCCACTCCAAGGCGACAGAAGACACTTCTGCTTGGTCTGCCGAGTGGCTACCAGGTGAGCAGGCACTCAGCCCCAGCACAGCGAGGCTCGGGTGCTCCCACCTAGGAAAGGCGAAGGGGTGGGTGTCGGCCTCCCATCTCCCACCGGCCTCGCCCCCACCCAGGAGGGCACTGGCACACGGGGGGCGTCCCACAGTGATGCTGGTCACATAGTCCTTTCTCCCCAGAGCCCAGCTAGGGAATGTAAATACGCAATCCACTGGTCTCAACCCCCGGGCAGAGAAAAGAGCAGCGCCAAGACCATTTCTGCAGTCTTGCTATGGGATGGGGGCGGGAGGAGAAAGGACGCGTCTTCCCCCCTCTCCTCACGGAGGCAAACGCACTCCGGGTCTCATTCTTATGTACACCGGAGGCCACGGATGCGACCAGCAGATCCCAACGCTCGCAGACGGCCGCGCAGGGAGTCCGGAACAGGATCGGTCCCAGGGTAGATTCTGCAAGGGTTTAAGAAAGCGGATCCATTTTCTTCTCCTCCTTCAGCTCAGGGTCCCCTGGGAAGCGGGGTCTTTCCATTCTCCCACGCTGTCTCTTTGTTACCTAAAGACGTGCTCTTACCCAACGTGGAAGCGATTCGTTCGATGTGAGCCATCTTCAAGGCCTCCACTTCCGTGCTCCTCACCTTAATCCTGCGGGGACAGAAACGCCCGTTACCTGCTACCAGCCAAGGCCGCGAAGACATTTTCAAACGTGTTTTTCTTTAGATGACAAAAGAGTTACATTCATTTTCTTCCTTCTCAACCTTGCGCTTAAACCAAAAGTCACGGCCAACTAGGAATTCGTGTGCCTGAGGTTAGAGGCAGTAAGGACCCTGGTGAATGTGGCTTTTTTCCCTTTTAAGACAGAAAAGGTTGGCTGGATTTAAGAGTAAAAATGAATTCAAATTGTGACTTTTATGAGGCAAATCCTACTTTCAACTACACAAACGACTCCTTTGTTAGGTTCCCAGAGTAGAAGATAATGTCACCAAAAGCTGTTTACAGCCCAGCAGGTGTGTTTTAGTTTAAAAGGATGCGCTTTCCTTTTAAACTCGAGTATTCAATTACCTTCCCAGCCGCAGGGAAAGTGTGAGCTGGGGACCAAGTGAGCTTAGGAGGCGGCTCTGAAGAGGGACGGGGACCTGGGGAAGCTGTAACCAGAGCGGACGAGGTTTTATTCTCTCTGAATTGGGAATTCTCCCGTTAGACTCAGCAATACCACAATCCTACGTGATCTGGGCATTTTAATCATTCTGGCCGATATTTTGTTCTTCTGTCACCGGATAACAAAGGAGAGTAATGCTGCCCCGTAGCCGAGCATTTGCCGTCTGAATGCTAAATAATAGCTTCTTACTGGACGGACAGGCTGAAACAGCAAACACGTCAAAACTGACAGGGGCCCGTCCCACAAGTTTCGGAGAAAAACACACGCAAATCTGCGGGAAGGAACTATCCACATGCGAACCCCAACAAGAGCTTCCCCTGCGTGTTATTTATGCTTGTTGTTTTTGCACCGCTCTCTCTCACACAGAGCCCTTCGTATAAATGTTCATTTCCAGACAGACGTTAAAAAAAAAAAAAAAAAAATCAGCGTTTGCCTCTTAAAGGTATTGTGAACACAAGTCAGTTACAGTAACTAAAGAGTTAACAAGCACTTAAGAGTTTACTTCACTTTTTGGCAGGGGGACGGTAAAAGAAATCCCACTCAGAAAAAAAGATAACATTAAAAAAAAAAAAAAAGACCCCACAACACTTAACTTTTCATCTAGGGAGAGTATCTGAACACTTAGAAAAAATTCCTTTTTCCTCTTAGTTTTTGTTGCCACCTCCGTTCTGGCCAAAACCTGTATTAAAAAAATAAAGCAGAAAACAAAACAAAACAAAACCAAAAAAAACCAAAATCCTTGTTACTAAGACACAACAAACAGTTGACGCAAAGCAGCTCTGGGCAGCGCAGCCGCGGCCGGTAACTCTTAAAATATACCACCCCCAGACCTCAGCAACCTCCTGTCTAATCCTGCCCTTCTACAGATGGGGAAACCAAGGCCCTCGGGGTCAGGGGCTGACCCAGGCGGGGAGCAGGGTCCCGGCCTGGCAGTGCAGCACTCTCCCTGTTGCGTTGCTAGAAAGCGTCCCCGAGGCACTCCCATTATTTACTACCACAAGGCTCCCTTCCAGATATTTCCTGGAATTACATACTGCCTCACAGCCCTTTTTAAAGCAGGGTCTGTTAATTTTCCTAAGTGGAGAAAAAAGGACACTTCTGGAAGCGTAACCTTGTAAGCAGCAGACCAGAAAGAACCCCATTAACCGGGGAATGCGTGAGGTTCGGTGCCAAGAGATCCGAGCGCCAACTGCTCGGGCTCAGTTATGTCACCGAAAGAACTCCTAGCTGCCTCCCGATGAAGATTTTACTTGTCACCCAAAAGGCACTTCTAATTCCTGAAATTACGCAACAACGGCTGTCACCTTTGCAGGCCATAATCGCTTTTCCCATCTGCAGAGGACATACTTGGCGTCGGTCATGACTTAGACTCATGTGGCAGGTGGTAGTGATTTGGCACAAAGTACTTGAAGGTCTGACTCGATGTGCCCCTGCAACAAAATTCGCACAGTGGTTCATAAAAGCGATAGCTGGCCACCTTAGCACAGACGGGACCCTCAAGGGCAAGGGTCACTGGGGCTTCGCCTCGAGTTAAGAGGGTCACTCCTGTAATCTTGCGCGGAGATGCTCAGCGTCAAGAAGAAACGGCTGGCCTGGGTACCCGGGGAGGCGCCCGCCCTTCTCTTGGAAATAAAATGCAGCCGCCGCCCCCCACCCCCAGGGTCTGTCTGGCTCCCGCCTAAGAGGCTCCCGAGCAACTCTTCTGCGTGCTGAAGGCCTGCCTCCCACCTTCGCACGGGAAGCGATTTAAACAAAGCTGACAACCCTCCCCCGTTTGGGGAGTGAACAGTTGCCCCCAGTTGCAAAAAAAAACAAAATGGGAGGAAACGGCCGCGCTTTTCGCCTGCTCTGGCCCTGGAAGGACGGGGACAGCTGCGGGCCGCTCGTCACCGCAGGGGACACACAGGCCTGGCTACGCACGGAGAGCAGAGGGGGGCTCGTTCGCGCACAGAGGGGCGCAGGCGGCGGGCGAAGGCGGTTGCAGACGGGGACCCGGGGAGGGACGGGGGCGCACGCAGCCGACCAGGGGCCGCGGTGGACAGAGAAAGGGGCGAAAGCGGCGGCCCCCTCCCCCCGCGCTCAACGCCCCGGGGAGGGCCTCCTTTGGGGGTTCGCTCCTCCCCCCCCCAGGCCCGGCCCGGCCGCCTCAGCCCCCGCCCGCCAACCGCGGGCCGCGGGGCTCACCGGGCGGCCGGCCTCCCCAGCGCGGTGGCCCCGAGCCCCGAGCGGAGAGCGAGGACGCCGTGGCGGCCCAACGGCGTCGGCACCCGAGCCTCCCCACCCGAGCCCGCGCTCACCGCCTCCGCCGCCGCAGCCGCCGCTCCCCGCGGGCCGGGGGCGGGGCCGGCCTGGCGGCGCCGCCAAGCTCCACCCCCGCCGCCGACCAATGGGGCGCACGCACCCGCCCCGGGCCCCGCCCCTTCCGCCTGGCTGGGCGTGAGCGCGCGGTTGACGGACAGGAGCTGGGCGGGCAGGCGGGCGCGCGCGCGCACGAGAGGCAGAGTGACTGACGGGCGCCTGGAGGGCGCGCGGGCGCGAAGCCGAGGGGCGCGTAGCGGGCGGCGAGGGCGGCCGGCCCGGCACGCGAGCCTGTGAGAGGGTTCGGCCGAGTTCCCTTTGTGAACCCGCCTCCGGGCGGCGCGGCCTGTCGAAGGCGGCCTCCCGTGGCGCGAGAGAACCTTCCAGAGCCTTCCAGAACCTTCACGTTCCTGAGGCGCCACGTGCTGCCGCGGCTCCCACGGCGCAGCCTCTGGGAGCGGCCCGGGAAGCAGGTACCAGCGCGTGGGCCGGGCCGCGGGGTCGCGCCGCTTCTCTCCAGCTTCATCCCCGGCGCTCGGCGAGGCACGACCCTCCGCAAGACGACCCCGGGGACCGCCCCCCGCCTCATGTCCAGCCGCTGTCGGGGGCGGGGGGTGAGGGAGGAGGGGAAAGCTGACGACGGGGGGGGCGGGGCTATCGCGGGAAGGGGGGGCAGAGGGGGAGGGGAGTGGATGCCCGGGGGGGCGGGGCGTAGCGGGCTGCCCCCGGGGGCGGGGCTGCCCCGGGGGCAGAGGGAAGGCGCTTCCGGCGGGCTCCCGCCTGCGGGCGCGGGTCGTGCCCCTTCCAGGCCTGACCGGGGCTCGAACGGACTGAAACTCTGCTCGAGTGTAGCTTCGGAGGCAGTTCTGGAACCGCGGTCGAATCGCTTTAGGAAATTCGGACTCCGCTGTGGTTTAGCGGCTCGCCCCCTGGGCTGCGTGTGTCCGTCGTAACCTTGGGTTTCGTGTTACTGGTTGACGAGCGAGCTTCGGGCGCTCCCGGCCCCCCCCCCCCGTCACGTTCACGGGGACGAGAGGGGTCGTCCCGCCGGGCGGGCCGGCCGCCGGGCGTTAGCGGGCAGTGCGAAGTCGGGGCTGCGGGCCTGGAGAGCCGCTTGACCAAGATCTCGTCTGTGCCCTCCGAGGGTTCGGAGCCTCCAGCCGGGGTTAGTCGTGAGGATACGGGCGGATGTGCCCCCAGGACGGGCGGATGTGCCCCAAGACGGGCGGATGTGCCCCAAGACGGGCGGATGTGCCCCAAGACAGGCGAATGTGCCCCAAGACCTGGTCAGATGTGCCCCCCAAGACAGTCGGATGTGCCCCCAAATCTGGTCAGATGTGCCCCAAGATGGGCGGATGTGCCCCAAGACCTGGTCAGATGTGCCCCAAGACCTGCGATGTGGCCCCAGGACCAGGTCGAATGTGCCCCCAGGACCTGGTCAGATGTGCCCCCAAGACAGTCGGATGTGCCCCCAAATCTGGTCAGATGTGCCCCAAGATGGGCGGATGTGCCCCAAGACCTGGTCAGATGTGCCCCAAGACCTGCGATGTGGCCCCAGGACCAGGTCGAATGTGCCCCCAGGACCTGGTCAGATGTGCCCCCAAGACAGTCGGATGTGCCCTCAAGACGGGCAAATGTGCCCCAAGACCTGGTCAGATGTGCCCCCAAGACGGACGGATGTGGCCCCAAGACCTGGTCGGATGTGCCCCCAAGACAGTCGGATGTGCCCTCAAGACGGGCAAATGTGCCCCAAGACCTGGTCAGATGTGCCCCCAAGACAGTCGGATGTGCCCCCAAATCTGGTCAGATGTGCCCCAAGATGGGCGGATGTGCCCCAAGACCTGGTCAGATGTGCCCCAAGACCTGCGATGTGGCCCCAGGACCAGGTCGAATGTGCCCCCAGGACCTGGTCAGATGTGCCCCCAAGACAGTCGGATGTGCCCTCAAGACGGGCAAATGTGCCCCAAGACCTGGTCAGATGTGCCCCCAAGACGGACGGATGTGGCCCCAAGACCTGGTCGGATGTGCCCCCAAGACAGTCGGATGTGCCCTCAAGACGGGCAAATGTGCCCCAAGACCTGGTCAGATGTGCCCCCAAGACAGTCGGATGTGCCCTCAAGACGGGCAAATGTGCCCCAAGACCTGGTCAGATGTGCCCCCAAGACAGTCGGATGTGCCCCCAAATCTGGTCAGATGTGCCCCAAGATGGGCGGATGTGCCCCAAGACCTGGTCAGATGTGCCCCAAGACCTGCGATGTGGCCCCAGGACCAGGTCGAATGTGCCCCCAGGACCTGGTCAGATGTGCCCCCAAGACAGTCGGATGTGCCCCCAAATCTGGTCAGATGTGCCCCAAGATGGGCGGATGTGCCCCAAGACCTGGTCAGATGTGCCCCAAGACCTGCGATGTGGCCCCAGGACCAGGTCGAATGTGCCCCCAGGACCTGGTCAGATGTGCCCCCAAGACAGTCGGATGTGCCCTCAAGACGGGCAAATGTGCCCCAAGACCTGGTCAGATGTGCCCCCAAGACGGACGGATGTGGCCCCAAGACCTGGTCGGATGTGCCCCCAAGACAGTCGGATGTGCCCTCAAGACGGGCAAATGTGCCCCAAGACCTGGTCAGATGTGCCCCCAAGACAGTCGGATGTGCCCCCAAATCTGGTCAGATGTGCCCCAAGATGGGCGGATGTGCCCCAAGACCTGGTCAGATGTGCCCCAAGACCTGCGATGTGGCCCCAGGACCAGGTCGAATGTGCCCCCAGGACCTGGTCAGATGTGCCCCCAAGACAGTCGGATGTGCCCTCAAGACGGGCAAATGTGCCCCAAGACCTGGTCAGATGTGCCCCCAAGACGGACGGATGTGGCCCCAAGACCTGGTCGGATGTGCCCCCAAGACAGTCGGATGTGCCCTCAAGACGGGCAAATGTGCCCCAAGACCTGGTCAGATGTGCCCCCAAGACAGTCGGATGTGCCCTCAAGACGGGCAAATGTGCCCCAAGACCTGGTCAGATGTGCCCCCAAGACAGTCGGATGTGCCCCCAAATCTGGTCAGATGTGCCCCAAGATGGGCGGATGTGCCCCAAGACCTGGTCAGATGTGCCCCAAGACCTGCGATGTGGCCCCAGGACCAGGTCAAATGTGCCCCCAGGACCTGGTCAGATGCGCCCCCAAGACGGACGGATGTGGCCCCAAGACCAGGTCGGATGTGCCCCAAGACCTGGTCGGATGTGCCCCAGGACGGGCGTGCTGCCGGCATACTGCAGCAGGTTTACGCCAGGGAAGACCTCGCGAGGCCCCTCAGTTTCCAGCAGCAGAAGCGTGGTTAGCCTTGTGTTCTGAACGCACGGAAGAAGAGAGGTGTTCGAGACATGGTTCCAGTAGGAGAAGGTTTTTAATTAAAGCCTTAAGTGATTCCAAGAAGGACATACCTTGTTAAAGAACGTTCTCTTGGCAAATCTGCTGCTTTAGAAGCAGACCCTTTTATGCAGCTGTGAGTCTCAGGGATTTGGGTTATATGTTTATTTTTTTTAATTTTAATTTTTATATTAGAGCGTGTGGGGGAGTTGGGCGGAGGGAGAGAGCGACACAGTCCCGAGCAGGCTCAGTCCCTGAGGTCACAGCCTGAGCCAAAATCAAGAGTCCCACACTCAACTGAACCCCCCCGCCCCCCGCCACGGCCCTATGTTTTTATGTTTTAAACAAGCATATGAGTGACTGCTTGGTGACAGGGACTGGGCATACGACGGTGAGGAAAATAACAGTCAGGAAGCTCACAGGGTGACGGAGAGCATGTAATAAAGTAGTAACCACAGGGGCGCCTGGGGGGCTCAGTCGGTTAAGCATCCGACTTCAGCTTCGGTCATGATCTCATGGTTCGTGGGTTCGAGCCCCGCGTTGGGCTCTGTGCCGACAGCGCAGAGCCTGGAGCCTGCTTCGGAATCTGTGTCTCCCGCTCTCTCTGCCCCTCTCCCGCCCACACTGTCTCTCTCTCAAAAATAAGCATAAGAAAAAAAGTAGTGACCACACACATCAAACCAGTTTTTAAGTAAGTGTATTTAACGCAGGGACCCTAAGATGTCAGTATAATAATTAGCCCCATTATTTTGGTTTCCACCGTACCGCAAAGCAGCACAAGGCCTCGTACCCAGAACAACCGATTTCGGATCTTCACAGGTCTGCAGCCTGGCCCGGGTTCAGCTGCGTGCACCCTCCGCGGTTCTCCCCAGTGGTCCCCCGGGGGCTTGCATTCAGCCGGCATGTCAGCTGGAGCCTGCCCGTGTGCTCTCGGGGCTTTTCCCCCTCCGTGCGGTCTCTCCACGCGCTCACTCAGAGGGGTGACCGGCTGCTTACGTGGCCGCTCAAGGTTCCCAGGAGTACAACCCATTTTGCAGGCAAGGAAACCCAAAGAGAAGAGGGTTGAGTCATTTGTCCAAGGCGGAGCTAAGATGTGAAACAAGGCTAGCTCCGAAGGCCAGACTGTACTCTTGTGCCGTAACACGCGTACAGACCCTGACAGACCTAATACAGGAGCGGTTCAGGGAGCCATGAGAGTAACAGGGACAACGGTGTTTGGCGCCAGGGTTCAGTGGGTGGGAAGGGATCAAGGAAAGGGCATTGAGCCTGAAAACCTGGTTTCTAAATGGTCTGGGGACTGAGAGCTTTCAGAGCTTAGGGGATTGAGCAAAGGCCCTGTGGTGGTGGAAAGCCCTGCTTGTCAGAGAAACTAAATGGTGCCTGGTAAGGCCAAGAACAAGGGTTGGGGAAAGCGGAGGGAGTCCCTCAAGGCTTGGATGTGCCCTGTGAGGGTTTTTGGTTTGGTTTTTTAAATTTATTTATTTTGAGAGAGAGAGAGAGAGAGAGAGAGAGAGCGGGAGGGAGGGAGAGAGAAAGGAAAGAGCATGCCCATTTGCTTTTATGCACGGGGGGAAGGGCAGGGAGAGAGGCATAAAGAATTCCGGGCCGGCTCTTCTGACAGTGCTGAGCCCAACACCAGACTCCGTCCCAGGAACCATAAGATCATGACCTGAGCCGAAATCAAGAGTAGGACGCTTAACTCACTGAGCCACCCAGGGACCCCTGTTTTTGTTTTTAAGATTTTATTTTACTTTGTTTTTTTAATCTTTATTCATTCTTGAGAGAAGGAGAGTGCAAGTGGGGGGGTGGGAGGCAGAGGGAGAGGGAGACAGAGAACCCAAAGCAGGCTCCAGGCTCTGAGCTCTCAGCACAGAGCCCGATGCGGGGCTCAAGTCACAAACCGTGAGATCATGACCTGAGCCGAAGTCAGATGCTTAACCAACTGAGCCACCCAGGTACCCCTAAGATGTTATTTTTCAGTAATTTCTGTATTCAACATGGACCTTGAACTCACAACCCTGAGATGAAGAATCCACTCTACTGGGGCACCTGGGTGGCTCAGTCAGTTAAGCACCAGACTTCGGCTCAGGTCATGACCTCATGGTTCATGGGTTCGAGCCCTGCATCGGCTGTGTGCTGACAGCTTGGAGCGTGCAGCCTGCTTCAGATTCTGTGTCTCCCTCTCTCTCTGCCCCTTCTTGGCTCGCTCGCTCTCTCCCTCAAAAATAAATATGCAATGGGGCGCCTGGGTGGCGCAGTCGGTTAAGCGTCCGACTTCAGCCAGGTCACGATCTCGCGGTCCGTGAGTTCGAGCCCCGCGTCGGGCTCTGGGCTGATGGCTCGGAGCCTGGAGCCTGTTTCCGATTCTGTGTCTCCCTCTCTCTCTGCCCCTCCCCCGTTCATGCTCTGTCTCTCTCTGTCCCAAAAATAAATAAAAACGTTGAAAAAAAAATTTTTTTAATAAATAAATAAATAAATAAATATTTAAAAAAAAAAGTCTGAGCCAGCCATGTGCCCCAAGTGTTTTCTGTTTTTGTTTTCTCATTTATTATTTTAAAATAATCATACATCCACGGAAATTTGCAGAATTAGTCCAGAGAGGTCCCTGGTACCTTTCTCCCTGCTTCCCCCGATGGTTCTATTTTGTGTATCTATAACGTAATATCAAAACCAGAACATTGATGTCACATAGCGGTGTGTTGAAGTCTGAGTCGGATGATGCATAGAGTTAACTACTCAGCACCCCAGTCAACATACAGGGCAGACCCCCCCCCCTGCCGCCCACTGCCACCCCTCACCCCTGGGTACCACAAATCTGCTGCCCATCTCTGTAATTCCCTGAGAATGCTCTGTGGATGCAACCATACAGCACCAACTTTTGGAGATCTGGTGATCCCACTCAGCACAATACTCCAGAGATGCCTTCAAATTCTCACATGGGTCAGGAGTTCTTTCTTTTTGCCTGAGTCGTGTTCCATGCTGTGCACGTAGCGGACGATCTCCCTGTTTTAAAGCCCCTAATCTCAATCCCCTATATGCATGGTTTCCAAAGATGAAAGTGTGACCATCTTTGGGGCCCGTCTGTCCCATGCCGGGGACCAAGGAGGCGCGGAGGGCGTGACCGAAACACTGGACGTACCATGCCTGCCCTACACTCCACGGGCCCAAACGTACCCACGCAGCTACATGCTGCTGCAGACAGGCTGGGAGAGTTGTCTTTACTCTAGGAGTCACTTGCGCAGTCATAAGTGAGGCTCCCCTACTTGGAGGAGAAGGGACATCGGGGGACAACTAGCAAACCTTGCCAGCAGAACCTGTCCACACCTTACCCCGTGGGTGGTTGAGAGGGCCCTGGCCTGTGAGTGTTTTACGTGGTGCCTGGCACCCCACACCTAGGGTCCTGGTGAGCACAGAAGGGTTAATTTCAAGGAGGCAGGTGCCGTGGGGTGGACAGAAGACCTAAGTATTTGGGTCATGCTCCTGGGGCACGTCGCCTGTGTCTCCGTTTACCCATTGTGAGTAGGGGAGACCGCATTATCTCCCCTAATATCCACTGCCTTTCCCTGTAGTCACAGTGGTAGGGAAGGGGGGCTTTGTCTGTTCCCCACGCAGCCTGGGGGAGAAGCAGGGACCTTCCTTCCAGTGTCTGTGGTGCATGGAGCCTCGGCTGGGGTGCAGAAGAAATGATGATCGGGTGACCGAGTAAGCAGGTGATTCAGTGGGCAGATGCCTCCCTGCGGGGCTGCCCCGTGGACCGGGCCAGGAAGCCCTCTGTAGACCAGAGCAGAGTCTCTGTTACTCAGGACGCTTACCCCCATAGCATGGAAAATCGGGGGAAGGCGGGTGCTGTGATTCTGGGGCACTGAGAATAAACCCCGAAGGCAAGGGCACCCGCACGTCCTACGTCTCTCTTGCTGAGACCTCAGGCGGCACCAGCACGTCTCCAGCTCTTCTCCTGCCTGCCTCCTGTGGGCCATTCCCGGCCCCATCTCTCACCTGCGCTGTGTGTTTGATGATGTGGCAGGCAGAATGCTAAGATGGTCCCCAGTGGCTCACGACCTCGTGGAATCCCCTGTCCTTGAGTGCGAGTAGAACCTGCGATGTGACGGCTGTCGTGTCCGTGACAATGTGACATATGGCGAAGGTGAAAGGGTTTTCCGGATGGAATGAAGATTCCTGCTCAGGTGACCTTCCGTTCATCCAAAAGGAAATTATTCTGGGTGGGCCTGAGCTAATCAGGGGAGCCCTTTAGAAGAGGCACTGGGGTCCTCGTGAGGTCACAGACTCTCCTCTGGCCTTGGGGAAGCAGGCCGTCACCAGGGATGCGGCTGCCAGCAAGGGAATTCTGTCATCAGCCTTGTGAGCCTGGAAGGGGACCCTGCCTCAGAGGCCGCACAGGCCCAGCCCGCGCCAGGTTCGCCACCGTGGCCATCGGAGCAGGGTGCCGGGCCACGTGTTCCCTCACTCTGGACCCACAGAGGCGTTCGGAAGAGCGTTGCTTTCAGCCTCTCAGTTCGCGATAACTTGCCACGTGGTGGTAGGAGACAAGTACGTGCGTGGCGTTCCTCTGTCCGCTGTGGTTCCCGCGGTCCCTTCCTCGTGGTCCCCCCGCCACCTTGCCCCCCAGAGGCCCGGCTCAAGTTCCAGCTCCTTCGTGAGACCCTCCCTGGGGACCCACGGCCGGTCTGCGCCTAAAGCGCGGCGGCCCCTGCCGCAGTCTCCGTGTGTCCTGTGCCCGGGGCACGTGGCGACCGGCGCTTCCTGCCCCACGTAGCGCGGAGACGGCCGCAGCACGTACGCTGGCGGATGAAAGGCGAGCAAGGCATGGTGACCGCGCGTGTGTCCCCTCGCCCCTTTCCGTCCGCCCCAGGAGCCCGTTCTCCTCCTGAGGCTGGCTGCCCCCTCGGCCGGGCCCGAGAGCGAGGAGGACGGCGGTGCAGCCGAGCCCCGCCGACTGTAGTGGGGGACTGGCGTGGGAGCCCCTTTGGCTGCCGGAGCAGAGCATTGTAACCCAGTGTCTTGAAACCAGAGACGCTTACGGTCTCGTGCTTCCGGAGAAGTCTGAGATCTCGGCGTCAGCAGGATGGGTTCCTTCTGGGGCTCTGAGGCAGCATCTGTCCCACATCTGCCTCCCGGCTTCTGGGGGCCCCGGCGGTCCTTGGTTTGTGGACGCGTCCCTCCTCTCTCTGCCTGTGTCTTCGCACGGGCTCCTTCCCTGCTGTGTGTCCCTGCTCCTTATAAGGGCACCAGTCATTGGATGTAGGGCCCACCCCGATCCATTACAATCTCATCTTCACCGTTGGCAAAGACCGAACTTCCGTCACATTCTGAGGTTCCTGGTGGATGTGAAAATGGGGGGAAGCCCGTTTAACCCAGTCCTTGTAGTGCATGGGAGCAAATGAACCTTTGTTGTTCACGGACGCTGAGCTGCAGGGGGTTTGTTACGGCGGCCATTACGGGGCATAGCGTCGCTGATTGTCACCGTAACGTAATTTTTTGTCTACATACTTGTCTTCCCCAGACACTGACCTCCCGCCAACGGGAGATGGCGTGTCATTCACGACTGTATTGTACAGGATGGGGAAAAATTCGTTTTACCAGCGGGCACCAGAACATACTTTAGACACACGAGTGGGCTTGTTTAGGGAAATACCTTAACTGGTCCCGGGGAACGGTCGGGAGGCCCTTAGGATGGGAGGCGAATGGGCTCACGGAGAAGCCACTAAGGTCCTCAGCGTGAGGGAACGGCCGCTGTTCTGGAGGAGAGGGCGAGGCGCCGTGAGGGCAGGGGCCCCACCAGAGGTCTCGGGACGCGGACATGGCTGGGAAACAAAGGCAGAGCAGATGGACGCCATGGCAACTGCCAACATCCCTCTCGGGGGCCCCTGTGCCTTATACCAGCAGTTGGCCGGACCCTCCCTGAGCTGGTCCTGCTCCGCTCAAGCAGAGGGCAAGCCTGCCAGCCAGCCGCCGTCGGCGTGCGGCCACGTCCGTCGGAGAGGTGAATGTTGACGCGCGCAAGGAGCCGGAGGAGACCCAAGCTACGGTTTAGACCAACAAAACCCTAACGTGCCTTCACGCTCCTCGGAGAACCAAGGCCCAGAGACTTGACCCGGCCGCACGTTGCGCTGACGCAGGCCGGTCGGTGGGTGCAGGGCAGTCCTGGGGGAGGGGGTGGATGGGACTCTGTCACGTTCCTGAGCTTTGCTTACCTTGGGCCTGCATTACTTCTGTTTTTTTGAAAAAGGTGACCAAAAAGTAAAAAATATATATATATTAACGTTTACTTATTTGGAGGGAGAGAGAGAGAGAGAGAGAGAGAGAAAGAGAAAGAGAGAGAGAGAAAGAGAGTGAACCAGCCAGGGAGGGGCAGGGGGGCCGGGAGAATCCCAAACAGGTTCCATGCTGTCAGCACAGAGCCCAACTCAGGGCTCTACTCCATGAACCTGAGATCATGACCTGAGCCAAAATCAAGAGTCAGATGCTTGACCAACTGAGCCACCCAGGCGCCCCAAAAAGTAAAATGCCAGTAAAACCTTGGTTTGCAGTCTTGATTCGTTCCAGGGACATGCTTATCGTCAAAAGCACTTGCATATCAAAGCGAGTTTCAAGAACTATTGGCTCCGTTGTGATCATGTGATGTTCAAGGCCACGTATTACTCGTATTGCAAGACATCGCTCGTTTATGAAGTTAAAGTTTGTTAGAAACGTTCCCTTGTCATGCGGAACGCTTGCAGAACAAGTTACTCGCAATCCAAGGTTCCGCTGTATTTGAAGATCATCTGCATCGTGCTAGCCCTTCCCTGCTCGGGACCGGCTCCCGCTGGCCCCGGTGGGGCGTGTGGGGTGTGTAGCCCTGCTAACTAACCGTGTGTGCCACACCTCGTTGACCTCCCTTCCCAGCACGCTGCCCCACCGTCAGCTCCTGGGGGCCCAGGCTCCCGACTTGGCCTTCAGGGCTTATCGGTGGCTTTGCTGACGGGCAGGAAGAAGGTGTACCCCCTCTTCAGCGCTGCCATTGGGGCCTCCTTGGGCATCGTGCGGGGTTGAGCAGCGTCCCTAGCCCCCACCCGCTCGATGTCGGGACCACCCCAGTCGCGTCAACCACAGATGTCCTCAGACATTGCCCAGTGTTCCCTGGAGGCAGGATCACTCTGGATGAGGCCTGTGGCCATAGACTAATTGCATTCCTGCCATCTTCCTAGAGGTAGCCTCAAATTGTCCAGCTTGCTCCCTCGGTGTCCTCAGGACAAGCCTGGCCCCTGCACCCAGTGCGGGCTCACTGCCTGGCGCGTGACAAAACCAACGAAAAGACAGCCCTTCAGACAGCCTTCTTCTCGAGAACATCCGCCTGTTCATCAGGGCTTCTCTTTGGGCGCAGGCCACCGCGGGAGGGGAGCAGAGCCCCATCTTTCTCTCTCCGCCGTCTCCTGGCATTCGGAAGCTGATTTTGGTGAACAGAGCTTAGTTGATCTTTCCCCCCAAACATGGCTTTCTGAGAACCAAAACCTGTCCGCCTCAGGACCCTGCTGTTTACGTGCATTACGTGCATTTAGCACGTATGAGGTTAGTTCTCACAGGGGTCGTGACATGGTGTCATCCACAGGGACTGTCCTTTGGGATGCGCACGGGCTTAGCACATGGAGAGGAAATACTAACGGGACAGCTTGAGGCCCTCGGCCTGGGTTTCTGCACAGGATGTAGATCGTAGCCGTATTACTTTTCTAGGACCGTGGTGACAAAACACCTCAAGCAGAGATTGAGCATCTCCCAGTCAGGGAAGCCAAAAACCCAAACGGAAGGTGTGGCAGGGCCATGCTCCTCCTGGAGGCCCCTAGGGAGGAACCTTCCTGCCTCTTCCAGCCGCTCAGTGGCTCCGGTGTCCCGTGGTGTCTCTTGGCTTATAGGTGCTGTCTTTTCTCTGTGTCTGTGTCCACGTTCCCTTCATCTGACAAGCACACCGCTCGGTGCATTTAGGTCTCTCACCCACTGTGACCTCCTCTTAACTAATCTCATCTTGGGGTGCCTGCGTGGCTCAGTCGGTTGAGCTCTTGGTTTCGGCCCCGACTCTTGGTTTCTGCTCGGGTCATGGCCTTGTGGTTCATGGGTTTGAGCCCCGAATCAGGCTCTGCACTGACACTGTGGGGCCTGCTTGGGATTCTCTCTCTGCCTCTCTCTCTCTCTCTCTCAAAACAAATAAATAAGGGGCGCCTGGATGGCTCAGTCGTTTGAGCGTCCGACTTCGGCTCAGGTCATGATCTCGCGGTCTGTGAGTTCGAGCCCCGCGTCGGGCTCTGTGCTGACAGCTCGGGGACTGGAGCCCGCTTCGGATTCTGTGTCTCCCTCTCTCTCGGCCCCTCCCCCGCTCATGCTCTGTCTCTCTCTCTGTCGAAAATAAACATTAAAATTTTTTTTTTCAAAATAAATAAACATTAAACATTTTTAAAAAGAAAACTAATTACATCTGCAAAGACCTTCTTTCCAAATAAGGCCCCATTCATGGGTTCCTGAGGGTTAGGACTTCAACGTGACTTTTGGGAGACACGTTCAACCCATAAAAACATCACAGTTACCAAGTTCCTCACCATACCTCTTTTGGTCAGCGTTGCCAGGTAAAATAGGGGATTACATCGCTAGGTACACGTTACATGCAAATTATACATGGTACACGTGAGATGCGGTATTGACATACAGCTACCGATTTAGTCTGAGTCCTCTTTATTGCATCCTAAAAAAATACTTGTTACATATGTAAGTTTCATAGGTAACTGGGTGTTCTGTATTTTTATTTGGTAAATCTGGCAACCCTATTTATTAATTGGACTTGTGTAGACTTTTCTCCAAAGGGGCAAATGGAGCCTCTAGGAACGTTACGTGGATTTGACTATTTCCGCGAGAACCTTTGGTGGCGTCAGTTGTTTTGGCTCATTTAACAGGGAGCTTTCAACAGGTGTGCGTGTGTCACGCAAGCCTCCAGAAACTGAGGAAAATTGGTTATGAGATAGATACGGATATATACGTGTGTGTATATATATGTATATGTATATATTTTTTTTATTTTAGAGGGAGAGAGTGTGTGCACAGGAGTGGGGGAGAGGGGCAGAGGTGGAGAGACAGAGAGAGAGAGAGAGAGAGAGAGAGAGAATCTCAAGCAGGCTTCATGCTCAGTGCCAAGCATGACACAGGGCTTGATCCCACGATCCACGATCCTGGGATCATGAATGACCTCAGCCGAAATCAGGAGTCAGGCGTTCAACCAACTGAGCCACCTAGGCGCCCCTGAGATACATGTGTATATATATCTTATTTTATTTATTTATTTTCTTTATTTTGCCGGGGGAGGGATTTATTTTGCACACACGTAAGGAATAGTAAAGATACACATTTGTAAACACTAAAACATTCTTTATGAATGTTACTATATTCCTACACTGAATTTGCACCAAGAAATTTAATTTATCTCAATTTCTCATTTATTCCAGGTCCTCCCTTTCATCAAGTCTTTTTTTTTTAAATTTACATCCAAATTAGTTAGCATATAGTGCAACAATTATTTCAAGAGTAGATTCCTTGGTGCCCCTTACCCATTTAGCCCATGCCTCCATTTAGCCCATCCCCCCTCCCACAACCCCTCCAGGAACCCTCAGTTTGTTCTCCATATTCATGAGTCTCTTCTGTTTTGTCCCCCTCCCTGTTTTTATATTATTTTTGTTTCCCTTCCCTTATGTTCATCTGTTTTTCTCTAAAAGTCCTCATATGAGTGAATTCGTGATTTTTGTCTTTCTCTGAGTAATTTCGCTTAGCATAATATCCTCCAGTTCCATCCACGTAGTTGCAAATGGCAAGACTTCATTCTTTTTGATTGCCGAGTAATACTCCATTGTGTGTGTGTGTGTGTGTGTGTGTGTGTGTGTGTGTGTGTGTACACCACATCTTCTTGATCCATTCATCCATCAATGGACACTTGGGCTCTTTCCATACTTTGGCTATTGTCGATAGCGCTGCTATAAACGTTGGAGTGCATGTGTCCCTTTGAAACAGCACACCTGTATCCCTTGGATAAATGCCTAGTAGTGCCATTGCTGGGTCGTAGGGTAGTTCTATTTTTAATTTTTTGAGGAACCTCCATACTGTTTTCCAGAGTGGCTGCACCAGCTTGCATTCCCATATATGTATACTTTAATGTTCATTTTTGAGAGAGAGAGAGCATGAGTGGGCAAGGGGCAGAGAGAGAGAGGGGGAGACACAGAATCTGAAGCAGGCTCCAGGCTCTGAGCTCTGAGCCAGGTGCCCCAGCTGCCCGTTTTTTTTTTTTTTAATCAAACACTTAAAACTAACTTTATTGCAATTTATTGCAATTTATTGCACTTAACAAATGTTAAGTGGGTTTATGCTGATAAAATTCACATATAATACAACTTACCCACTTAAAGCGTTCAATTCAGTGGTATTATTCGCTATGTTGTGTAACCACTACCTCTGTCTAGTTCTAGAACATTCCATCACCCCCAAAAGAGTCCCTGTCTCCATTAGCATCCATCACCACCCCTTCCCCAGCCCCCAGCACCCACAGGCCCCCTTCCTGTCTGTGGATGAGTCTGTTCTGGACATTTCGCTCACGTGGAATCGCACACCCTGTGGCCTCTCGCGTCTGGTCCCCTCCCTGAGTGTGTCCAGGGGCCATCTACAGGACGTGTATTAGCGCTCCATTGCTTTCCGTGGCTGAGCAGTGATCTCGGGGGTGGTGTGGTCAACTAACTCGGCCGCGAGAAGATGCCCGCGTCCTAATTCCTGGAGCCTGTGAAATGTGTAGCAGAAGAGGAATAGTTGAGATGCGATTAAGGATTCGGATGGGACCTGTGCTTTTGGCCCACTGAGAATGACAGGGGACTTCTGACCTCTAGAACTGAGAGAATGGATTTATGTTTTTACCGCCCAGCGTGCGTGTGGTTAACTCGTTTCGGCGGCTGTTAGGAGGTTGCAAAGGTGGGCCCTAACCCGACATGGCTGGCGCCCTTATAAGAGGAGGACGTTGGGACGCAGGGGAGGCCACGTGAGGACGCGGGCAGAAGATGGCTGTCTACACGCCAAGGGGAGGGGCCTCGGGAGAAACCGTCGAGGCCGCTTTGAGGCAAACAGGCTTGAGCAACGGGACGCACAAAGGGCCGCCGGACCACCCGGCTGAATCCTGACAGGCCCTTCCGGGGGCTCACCCCGAAAATCCATAGGTCCTCACCGACCAGTGGGCTACCTACCGCCAGGCAGCTACCACAAAGGGGAGAAATGGATGCAGTGCCACCCCTCCTTTCCTTCCCGCTTTAAAATCGCCCACACCCGCCGCCTCTCCTCTGCTGCCCTGCCCTCTCCCAGTTCGCTTCCGTTCTGTCTCCTCCATTCTGCCCCAGGGGACCCTTTCACCGCCTGCGCCCCCCAGCTAGCACATTTGGGGGCCCCCTCCGATCAACAGACACCCTTGACAACACAGAAACCCTTGACACCTTAGACAACGCAGAAACCGGCCCCGCCAACACCTCGGTCTCAGACTCCTGGTCTCCAGAGCTGGGAGAGAATGAACACCTAAGTCCCCATCTGTGGTATTTTCTTACGGCTGGCCGGGCAGACCGATAGAGTCGCGGCCTCGGGTGACCGACACCGGCGCGCTCGTGCGCCCCGGCCACCGCAGGGACCCCCGCGCCGGGAGCCGGGCCTGGGATCTACCCTCCGCTGGCCCTGGCTGCTGGCTGAGCTCAGGCGTGGGGGCAGAGGCGCAGCTGCTGTGGAAAATAGTATGGCAGCTCCTCAAAAAGCTAAAAATAGGATGACCATACGACCCAGCAGCCCCACTCCGGGCATCTACCCAGAAACGCGGAAAGCGCTGAAATACCGACGAGACACCTGCGCGCCCGTGTCCACAGCAGCACTATCTACGGGAGACAAGAGTTGAAATCAACCCAGGTGTCCGTCGCCAAAGGAAAGGTGAACACGATGTGTCCGTCCGCACACTGGAATGTGACCCAGCCTCGGGGAGGAAGGACGTCCTGCCACCTGCCACCACGCGGAGGGACCCGGAGGCCCCTGTGCGCAGTGACAGGAGCCAGACACAGAAGGACACGTCCTGCGCGACCCCACTCACAGGGGGTCCCCAGAGGAGTCCCGTCCGCAGAGCCAGAGAATAGATGGCGGGAGCCGGGGCCGGGGCAGGGGCGGAGAGTCCATGCTTCATGGGGGCAGGGTCAGTCTGGGGAGATGGAAAGTTCTGGAGACGGGTGGTGGGGGCGGCCGGAGGACACTGTGAGTGTGCCTGGTGCCGCTGAGCTGTGAGCTCAGACACGGTTAGGATGAGGATGTTGTGTGCATTGTACGACATTAAGAAACAATTTTAAGTCCGTGCCTCGAGTCCAGCATTTCCCATGCCATCCGGGATGTTTCCTGGCGTGTCCAGCGGTGGGGTCAGAGGGTGACAGACACCCTGTCAGGAACGCGACCCCTCTGCCGCCCCCTTCAGTTGTTCTCCAGTGGCTTCATCCTCCACACCACGGCGACACCTGCGTTCCCAGACCGGGATGGGGGGAGTCTCTTCAACAAAGAGTCAAGGATTAGGCCCCGTTGAGTTCCCATCCTGTCTGCCTTTGATTTTTTTAAAAAAGCCTTTCATTTCAACCATTAGGCATTTCAGGGCACGCTGCACAGTGTCATCTGCATTTCAAACAAGCGCCTCTGGGGAGATTTGTTTCCTTCCTCCTTTCTGTTTCCTCCTTCTTCCCCCAGACGTGTAATCTACGGCTGCTTTTATTTGTTTTCTTCAAGGTCCTCCATCGTATTGTCTCACATTGTTCCCAGACGGTCACACAGCCACCAGCCCCCGCTCCCCACCCCTTCCAGTCCCCGCCCGCGCCCATACGAGTGCTCCCCCTGGTACCCAGTACCCAGATTTCTCAGGGTCACCCCACCCTGTTTCATTTCCACCCGAGACACCGAGTGGAAATAAGGAATTTGCCTTTTGTTTTAACTGAAGTAGAGCTGACACCCGACGTGACATTAGTCTCAGGTGCACAGCTTAGTGATTTGCAGGTTACGCTGCGCTCACCACTCTTGCAACATCATTGTCTAGAGTCGGGGGGCTGTGCCTGTCATCCCCCAAGGGGACTCTGCCTTCCTCAATCCCGAAGAACCTTGGCTCCCACTGATGCCTGGCAGATTGGTGAAGGAACCCCGAAAGCACTGACCGCGCATCGAAGCCGGGTTGCCCCCCCCCCCCCCCGAAGGCTGCACCGGGCTAGGAACCAAGTCCGGGTGCAGGTTTGTCCCCTGCTTTTGCAACTGTCTGCACCCGACTGCACCGACGGTGCGCCCTTCTCCCCAGGCAGGCGCGCTTTCAGAGCCGGCCGACTCCAAGGGGCCGTGTGTGTTTCTACCCTGATCCTCACCCAGGGGCAGGTTTTTAAAATTGCGGTCAAATACGTTTGGCATAAAATTGCCATTTTAACCATTTTTCAGTGCACACCTCAGTGGCCTTGAGCATACTGTCGTGCAGCCACCCCCGCCCTCCATCTCCTCAACTTTCCGTCTCCCCAGACTGAGACTGTGTCCCCATGGAACGGTGAAACACACTACCCCCTCCCCAAGGGGCAGGATTGAGACTTGGGCTCTATTTCTTACGTGCTGCTGTCCTCTGCACAGGACACTTCCATCACGGATCTGGGCAGGAAATTAAAAACGCAAGCGTGTGTTTTAGTTGACTTGTATTTCATATTTGCCACAGCCTGTGGGTCAGCTTATGAGGCAAACTGTAGTGTATTTAGGCTTTTTAATTCTTTTAATAAAGACCAGATGAACTCACTTACAGTCTTCCGAAAATGAAGTGAAACACATGGTCAGGAAGCATCGGTCTCCTTAGCATCCAAAATTTCATTGTCTGAATGTGAAACTGATCGATAAAATGTTGTAAAAACCGTAACTCCAGGGGCGCCTGGCTGGCTCATTCGGAGGAGCACGTGACTCTTGGTCTCAGGGTCGTGAGTTTGAACCCCACGTCGGGTGTGGAGATTACTAAAAAAATAAGCTAAAAATAAATAAAAACTCCACAGAATGTTGTGTTTCTGCAAACCCATGTCAAGGCCAGAGTCCCCTACACGGGAGACAGACTCCCTGTGTCCTTGCTAGAAAGAAGGAGGGTGTTAATATTCCACTGGAGAACCAAAGGTTCCGGAAGCATCGGGAAAACGCTGTTTGTTCTGAAATGCAGACTCGATGGAACCCACAGTCCTCCGGGCGAAAGGAGGCAACAGCTGAGAGGGGCTGTGGCTTGCAATGAAGTCCCCCTGTGCTCGCAGCACCCCGGAGCCGGTGGGTCCCACAGCTGCCGCACCCCATACTCTTTTTGGGGGCCCGGAAGTGCAAAGCATCAGGGAAGGGCGGCGTTCAGGGAGCCCGTCTGTCAGGACGCAGTCTCGGTACCTGGGGGACAGGCAGCAGGCACGAGGCCTGTGCGGGGCCACGGCAGGACTGTGCCTTCTGGGATCAGGGTCCGTCCCGGCTCCTTAAACGGTGCAGTTGCAGGTTGGAGGTACTGAGTTGAAAGGAAGCTTCTAAGTGCCGTCCCCTCCTCCCAAAGCAGGTGGTCCCCACGCAGAGACGCACAGGGAAGACAGGCCTGGGCCCTGAGGGACCCCGACACGGTGCTCGACTTGACAGCACAGAGGCAGGGGGTCAAACGTGCACAGCGCAGGGGCTCCAGCTGTGACCTCCGAGCTCACAGGTTGGAGTCCGAGACTTCGGAACAGAACTTTATTTAGGAATAGGGCCACGCAGGTGTAATTAGTTCAGGTGACGTCACCCTGGAGCTTGGACGGTCCCCAATCCAATGATAGTGTTTTTATAAAAGGGACATCTGGGCGCGGACACACACAGGACACTCCGTCAGTGGGGCAGGGTCTCCCCCCTCGGCAGTGCTGCCATCAGGGCATCTGGGCATCGCCGGCTCCCCCCCCCCCAAGTGGTCTTGATGACCACAGCCGTCCCAGACGCCACCTGCTGTCCCTGGGGCGGGACTGCCCAGTGAGCACCGCTGCCGTGGGCGGGTCTCCACTAAAGGGTCTCAGCTGATGTCCTGTCTTTTTTCAGCTAAAAAAAACCATACAGTGTATTCTAAAATGGTCCTAGAGAAAAGCCACCAGCTATTAAAAGTATTTACTTCTGAAATTCCAGACAGGGCATACATTTCAAAGTATATATACGAATGACCAGAACGTTTGAGTATTTTTTAAGGACACAGAGATGTTACTTTTTGTTTTCAGGCTCTGGGATCTGAGGTTTTCCTTTGTTTTTTCAGAGTATGATTCCTTTTATTTGAAGTTGAAAACCAGGGCAAAGTAGACATTTCAGTGAGGATTACAGACACAGGCAGTATCCTTCAATTTTTAGAGGTCATAAATATGAGTAAAACGCAAAACTCCAACACTGAATAACTCTAGGAAACCAAAGCGCCTCGGTTATCAGCACGGGGAAGTGTGCGGGAAGCGCGGGGTGCGTCCTGGCCTCGGTCCAGGAGGGCAACTTGCGTGCCCCGAGAAGTTCGCGGAACCACCCACGGAAACGGCCACCCCAGTCTAACCGTGGGAACACGAGCCGAGCCCCGGCAGAGCGGCGTCCTGCAAAACGCCACCGCCCAGGGCGCCGAAACGAGTCTGAGAAACGGTCTCAGCCCAGAGGGGCCAACAGAGATGTGACACCTGATGTCACGTGGGGTCCCGGGGTGGAGAGGGCCTGGGACAGAGAAGGACATGACAGGAAACAGGAAGTCTGGATAGAGTGTGGACTTGAGTCAGGAATGGAGTAGCGACATCGATTCGCTACTTGTGACAAACGTACCACGCCGAGGCCAGGTGTCAGGAGTACAGGGAACCGGCGGTGGGGACCACGAGAGCTCTCCGTGCCGTCTTTGCGGTTTTACTCTCCGCGGGACAGCTCTCCAAAACTCAGCATTCTCCGCAGAGCAGCAAGAGAAGTGGACGTGGCCTTGAGAAACGGTTTGAGACACGTGAGGACAGGGACCCGAGGGAGGACCTGGGGGAAGCGAACGGGGAGGCCAGGGCCACCCCTGCAGGGGAGGCGGGGATCGACCTCAGAGCAACCCCAAGGGAGGCCCGGGGTCTCGGAGCTGCGCGCGGTTCTCCGCCTGGGGAGCCCGAGGCCAGTGCGTGGCTTTCCCCCCGCACAACCGAAGGGCTGGGCGCCCTTTTCCCTGTCACGAGGTGTCCGCTGGTGGATCACTGCCTCCCAGGGTTGGTCTCCCGGAACGTTCTTCGGTCAGCTCCTATGGAGAAGGGCCTTCTGCCTGCACTGCAGAGAGCCCTGACGAGACCCGGCGAGAGGTGGGGGCGTGGGGGAGGGGGTGGGGGGCTCTGTGCAGCGGCGTCCTCGGGGCCACGCTGCCTGACGCACCGGAGCACCGGTCCCAGCCGCCTCCGTGCGCAGCCGCCCCCCCAGCCGTTTAGTGGTTTGCTTGCTGAGAGTCTGAACGTGGACGAGGAGCAGGTCTTACTTCTACAAGTAGTTTATTACGTTTTTCATTTGTTTAATGTTTGTATATTTTTGAGAGAGAGAGAGAGAGACAGGATGTGAGTGGGTTAGGGGCAGAGAGAGAGGGAGACGCAGGATCCGAAGCGGGCTCCAGGCTCCGGGCTGTCGGCACAGAGCCCGACGCGGGGCTCGAACCCACAAGCTGTGAGCTCATGACCTGAGCTGAAGTCGGACGCTTAACCGACTGAGCCACCCAGGCGCCCCTCCACCCAGGCCCCCTACGAGGAATTTATTATTCATAAAAATAGATACCTGTTGGTTACCTGGGGCAGCTGTAACGAAGCACCCCTGACCCGGCGGCCCAAATGGCGGTCATTTATTCTGTCCCGGCTCTGGAGCCACAAGTCCAAGATGAAGGTGTCACAGGGCTGTTCCTGCTGACGGAGAATCTGCCTCAGGCTCTCCCAGCATCAGTGGGGGGATCACTGCAATCTTGGCGTCCCTTGGCCTGTAGAAGCATCACCCCATCTCGGCCCCATCTTCGCGGGGCTTCTCCCCGCTAGTGAGTCCCAACGTCCCCTCAGTCATTGCTTTAGGGCCCACCCTACTCCAGCGTGACCTCACCCCAACTAACTATACCTGCAACAACCCTATTCCCAAATAAGGTCCCCTTCTGAGGTCTGAGGGTCAGGACTTCGACATACGGATCTGGGGGGAGGACAAGACCCACACTCTAAGGACACAAATACACACACAGTTCATACCAACGCAGGCTGCCGTGTCCCAAGCGTTCTCTTCCCTTCTCCCGGGGCGCATGGCTGGAGGCCCCGCTTTCCTCGCGGCTCTGTGTGCCCACGTGATTTCCCACGCGTGGGATGTGGGCATCTCAGGATCTCCACACCGCTTGCTGGATGCCCTGCCCACTCCTTCCCGTTGGCCGGACAAGCGTTCCGGTGCCCATCCTCGCATCCCGGGTCTAGATGACCGGCCCTCGCCTTCCACTGCGCGGTTTGAGGGCGCCTGCCGGGAGCTTGGCCCTCCTTCCGGTGCCTCTGCCGCTGGCTTTGTGTGCAGCGGTGACAGACTCTCACCCCTCAGAAGCCTGCTTCTGTCATCAGGCGGCCGGCAGCGAGGCGAGAGCAGCCCAGCGACCGGTAGCCCCCGAAGAGCCCGAAACGCACACACGGGACCAAGAGAGGGGAGAGTACTGAGCCCAGGGGTCCTCAATCACCGGCCCTAACCCTGTGCTCACGGCTTCCTCCTTAAACGGCCGCTCGGCACCTCCGCAGCGGCTGCCTGGTCCCCCGACTCGGGCACACGTGGATGTAGCTTTTCTATCAGCAGGTTTTCCAGAGCCTGGGAGCCTACGTGGCCTGGGTCCAGGAGTGGCTTTGCTGCCGATCTGTTCTCACGATGCCTCATCTGTGGTGGTTGAGACCGAGCCAGACCCCCACCTCTGAGGCAACCCAGGCCTCTGCGTGGGCCCCTGGAGGAGGCCTAGGGCTGGAGGGGTTCTCTGTATCTGCCCCCGGCCACTCCAAGCCTTCCCCGGACCCTCCTGGCCACCGGCTCATTCAAACCTGTGTATACGGCTTGTCTTGGGCACGTGAGATCTGTGCTGAGAGCCCAGAGGGAAAGAGAATGCTCCCATTTCGCTGAGTGGGCTTAGAACACAGTCCCAGAGACGCCCCCATCCTGGGGTCAGGGCCTGGGACGTGCCGCCTCACACGGCAGAAGGACTTTGCAGGTGGGAGCAAGTCAAGGCCCCGAAGTGGGGGTGAGGTGACCCTGGGTGCCCGGGGGTCCGGCGTCCTCACGAGGTCCTCACGAAGAGGGAGGCAGAGAGATGGGCAGACCCCGACCCCGAGCCGCTGGCCACGAGGATGAGGAGGGGCCACCGGCCCAGGACGCGGCGCCTCCGGGAGCCGGGAAAGGGAGGAGACGGGGCTCCCTGGGGTCCCGAGGGAATCCAGCCCTGCCCACGCCTGGGTGTTGGGACTAATGGCTCCGGGACCGTCAGAGAATCAATGTCTACGATTTTAAGCCACCGAGTTTATGATGGCTTGTGTAGAAAACTGAAAAGGCTTCTCTGCTAGGGAACCACACAGATGAGGAGTCCAGAGACACCAGGCTTAGGAATCACCCCTGAGCTCACTCCCCGTCAGAGGACCCCATGCTTCGACGGCAGCCTGTTCTAAACAGCCAAGAGACAAAACCTGCCTGTAGAAAGCCCATTCTGCTGGTAGCCGAGTCGGGGGACCAGGGAGCCACCGTGGAAGTGGCAGGCGGCTTTCAAGGAAGAAGCCGTGAGTGTGGGCCTGGGGTGGGTGCCCCGGAGTCGCCGGGCGGCTCCCGTAGTGCCCGCCCCCTCTCGCACTGATGTGAAACCGATCGTGCTTTTTTTGTCCAGTGGTTTCCAGTTGTTTTTACCGTCTTAGCAGCTCACATTCCTTGGAAGTAGACCGGGAACTGAGACCCTGACCTACTTCCCAGGGACAGGGAGCGGGGCCCTGGTTGCACAGAGGGGCAGCGACGGACACGTGCGCGCTGGTCCCCAGTCTGGAAACACGTCTGCAGGATTTTGCCGGAAAGGGCTGATGAACCGTGTTCCGGAGAGCCCCGTCAGGCCGAGAAACAAGGGACCGTTCCAGAAAGATTATCGGAAGATCGGCAAGGAAGGAATTACAGGTGGCTGATGAGCTCGGGAGACCCGACATCTTTACGCTCTCTGGCAAATTATAAACAAAAACCACATTGTCAGGTATCTGCTGCGTGGCTGGTAGCTGCCCCGAGAGACCGGCCGCGGGACCGGGCCGGGTGCCGAGGGACACCGGGACTGTAATGAACGCCCCCGAATCGCACACCGGACGGTGCTTCAAATGGCACATTCTGTGTTACGTGCATTCTACCACCGTGTTGAAACAATTAACGGTACGGTATTTCAAAAATAATTGGATTGTACATTCTAACCGGGCGACCTGTACAGAATGTGAATTATATCTCCATAAAGATGTCTCTGAGCAAACAGTGCTGTGATACGGTCTTAATTTTTTTAAGTGGATGTTTTACTTTTAAAACGCGCGTATGCAAACCTACGTACGCACGCGTTCCGCATGTACGTGTGTGTGTGTGTGTGTGTGTGATTCAGTGGGTATATATTCTCTTCTCTGAGTTTCGTTCTCTAAGAAACCTCCATCATTCAAGAATTTTGTAATTCGAAAAATTCTTCACGGACGCTTGATTTGTGTGGTATGTTGATCTTCCTCCCAAACCCACGACCCGGCCCGACCGTGAGAGCAGCACCGGACAAACCTCAGTAGGGGGCATCCCGTGAAATCACTGACCGGCTCTCCTCCAAGCCGTCCTCAGCGTAAAAACAAGGTCTCAGCCGAGGGGCCTGTGGAGACGTCGTGGGGGATCCCAACAGGTCCTGGGGCAGAGAGGGGCCGCAGGGAGACTGAGGGCCTCTGAGCAGTAACACAGCAGCCCGGCCGGCCGTCAGCGGTGGCAGAGAAGCCGAACCCTCGAGGGGCCTGGGTGTGACCAGGGGCTCTGTGCCGTCCCCACAGCTTTTCTGTGAGTCCGAGACTGTCCCAAAGATTAAAGCCTAGTAGTAATAGCAATGATGATTAAAGATCAGAAAACGCTTTCAAAGCACGGCATTCCTCGGCCTGGGAAGCAGTGAGCCCTGTTGGTCCCTGGGGGCGCCTGGGGGTCGCTTTGGGACACGCTGGGTCACAGAGCTGAGGGCTTATACTGCACAGCCAGTCCCCTGGAACCAGAAACCACCTGCCTCTCGCTGCCCTCCACCTTCGCAGCGACCAGAGGCCGCCAGCCTGGACGTTGGGGTGGTGGCTCCAGGCCTGTACTGGGACGTGGGGGGGTCCCTCGGTGCCACGGGCAGCGGTGACACATCCCAGGCCCCGGGCAGCACACGGACATCCGTCTCCCTCGTCACCCACTGTGGCTTTGAGACTATTGACGTTTTCACCTCCAGGCAAATGATGTGTTTCACTCAGCGTTTGATTCCAGAGGCAGGTTTCTCTGCTGCCTTTTGCGTACCTGGGTCAGCCCTGGGTGGGCCAGGAGCCTGGTTCTTCCCGGCCGTGCGCAGAAGCTTCGTCAGCACGGGATGAGCCGTGTGTCCAGACCTGTGCCCGGCATGGCAGCTGGGTGGCTCCCGCCGCAGCCGGCGGCCAGACTTCCACAGGCCAGGGCCTTCAGGAGCCGTGTCCCCCCCACCCCCTCGCAGGTGCACAGAGAACGGGGCTGGCCGAGGCTCACGCCCTCGGCTTTTCAGATAAACTCCAGGAGAGCAGAAGTGACCCCCCCCCCCAACAGGAACGGCCCCCAGTCTCCATAGCTGAGACCGGGCCCTGGGGTGGGGGTGGGGCTGCTTGTGACACAGACGCGTGCTGGGAGAGTCCCAAAGGTGAGCAGGGGCCCTGCTCTAGGAGAGTGCCAGCCACCAGCCCCGTCCAGATGGGCGGCTGGGGGTAGTGAATAAGAATCCAGGACGACCAGCAGAACGTTTGAGATAAAAACAGATAACTTTTAGCGTAAGTATGTGCCGTGCAGTATTTGGGACCTCCTTACGCAAAGTGATTTCACTGATGTGAGATGTCGCGACAGGCCAGTCCACACGAGCAGAAAGTGGGTTCTTGGGCACCAAGGGCTGGGGAGGGGGAGTGACTGCTAATGCAGCCGGGCTCTCCTTTTGGGGTGATGGAATGTTCTGGAACTAGATAGAGGTGGTGGTGGCACAACCTTTCAGATGTACGAGACGTCACTAAATTGTTCGCTTTAAAATGATTATGTTATGGAAATTTCACCTTGATTTTAAAAAAGACTTCAGGGATGATGTTAGAGGGGGAGTTTGTCTCCTCTCTGCCCCTTCCCCGAGCACGCATGTACACTCGCTCGCTCTCCCTCTCTCTCTCTCTCTCTCAAAAAAATAAACCTAGAGGGGGAATTTGTCCCAGGAGCCAGGGCATTCCACAGGATCGGGGACACCAGCCGCCCTCACAAAGCCCTGGTTAGCCGGGCTGGAAGATGCCCTCCAGGCGGGGCGATCTGAGGTCCAGGCAGGGGGCCACGACACCCCCACCCAGGACTTCACGGCCAACAGGGACCACCCCGGGTGTGCGCACGGCGCCTTCCAGGCTCTGCCACCCCCTCTCGGCACAGAAACCTGTCCTGTTTGCAAGCAGGGCCCACGCAACCGGCATCTGTCCTCCTGCCCTCCTCCCCCCCCCCCCCCCCGTCCCTGGTCGGATGAAACAGGACCGCCCCTGAGGCAGAGGAGCGCGGCCCGGCCCTCTGGGGGCCACGGGGCAGCGGACCCCCAGTGTCCGAGTCGGACCCGTGAGAGGGAGGGTGGGCTGCAGAGGCGAGGAGCAGAGCGCGGCCGCCCCACACGAGCCCGGCTTGGGAAATGGGCTGACCCTGGTAGTTTCCAGAACCGACTGACTTTTTCTTTTGCAGGTAAGATACTCGCTCTGGCTCCCTGCCGCCCATGAGTCTTTGCCCCGGACGGTCCCCCAAGGTGTGTCTGCCCGCTTGTCTTCCAGTCGGCTGAATGCTGCACGTTGCCTCAAGCAGCTCCACGGAGATGGCCCTGAGCTGGGCTGCCGGGCTGTGGGTTCAGGGCCCGTATCCCCCCCGACGCCGGTCCGGCCAGCCCAGGCTGCGGCTCCCGGGTATTTGCCAGGGTTTCCACCTCGCGCCCCTCGGCCCGAGGCCATCTCCTGCGTCCAGCTGCTCTCGCGGCCGGTTAACGGCCACGGCGTCGGCAGACGCTTGCCATCGAGGGAGACCCGCTGACCCCAAGGGGAAATAGACACTGGTCACGGTTCAGGATTCTGCTGGGCGGGACAGCCAGTCCCCGCAGAGCCCGCAGGGGGAAGGAGCGGGTGCAAGGCCGGGAGCTGGCCCCCCTTCTCCCTAGAGAGCCCTCAAGTACCCAGACGCAAGAGGGTGCGACCGTGACCGCCGTCGGCAGAGAGCTGTTACCAGGCCTTGTCCGGAGGGTGGAAAGGAAAGTGTCCCCTATTGTCTCCCCAAAATGACACACAAAACAGGGACAAAGAGAGCCTGCCTGGCTGGAAGGGCTCTCGGCCCCCGATTTCCACAGTGGCCCTGGGGACAGCAGACAACAGGCAGGGACAGCAGAAAACGTGGGACGACAGCCCGCTTTGTGCACCACCGGCTGGCCGCGAGAGAGGCTGAGGCTTTCTGCAGCCGCGTGTCCATCCAATTTCAGGGGAACCGGAACCGTGGGAGGGTTCAGCGGGCCCATTGTGCCCCTGCCCTGCCCCCCCCACACCCCCCCCCAGGACTCCTGGGGCCCGGCATCCCCGCGGGCAGTCAGCACAGCTTTTTGGGAAAAGGTCCTGCTGAGCACTGGGCCCTGGAACTGGGACGGGTCAGAGCTGGGGCCTCAGACAGCTCGGAGAGGGTGGCCCCACAGTGAGTGCCCCGGGGCTGGATGTGGGGCCCTCGGCTTGCCCCTTGTCACTCGTTCCATCCCGCCCTCCTGACTCCCACCCCCTGACCCCACCGCGGCCTCCCTCCCCAACAGGGACACCCGTCTGCCGTCCTGTCAGCACCAGGATGGAGAAGGTTCTCCCTGCTTCCCGTGGGTTACCGAGTGGAGGGTTTGTTGGGGTTTTCCGGGTTTTGGTCTTAAGACTTTACTATAGTTTGCAGGGGGAAATTTCCAGAAGGGCAAGGAAGGCAGCACTCTGCTTGGAGCCAAAGAAAACACACTCAGAACAAGACACGGCATTTCTTGCCCGTAGGAGGAGTGGGCAGGCGGCCTTCCGGCCTGGGGGGCTGCCTGGGCAAGGGACAGGTTGGACAGCCGCCTGGCACCTACCCCCCGCCGCCCGTCCCTCTGCTTCCGAGCGCTCGGCACGTGGGGCGGTCCCGGGGCCCTCGAGAAAGCAGGGTCCCGAGAGACGGCGGCGGCAGCACGTGAGCCCCACGCCTCCAACACCCCCCAGAGAAGCGCACGCAGGGCGGCCGGCCTGGCTGGAGCCGGACGAGAGCCCGGGCCCGGGGAGAGGAGCCCACGGAGGGAGCCCAGCCCCGGCCGGGGAGAGGAGCCCCGGGGAGAGGGAGGCGGAGCTCAGGCAGCTAACGTTGACCGCTGACCTGCGGAGGAGAAGGACGCCAGCCCGACGGCAGTCACGGGAGCTTGGGGTAGCAGCCTGCCTTCGGGGACTTTTAAGTCAGCCACCGCGGACAGATCACCTCCGGCCTGGCCAAGCGCGGGGCTCCGTTCCTCCAGGAGGTGACGTCTGTCCAGAGCCGGGCGCCGGGGGCAGGCAGGCAGGGCTGCGAAGGCAGACCGCGGCCCAGCGGGGAGGACAGGGTGCGTGGGGGAAAGGCTGCGACAGTCAGCGGGGCCAAGTGACGCACGGGGTACACGTCCGTCGTCGGGGGAAAGAAAAGTGGTCCGTGAGCACCGGGCTGGAGGTGTGGACACGGGCAGATGCGCCCGCTCGGGGCCAGCGTGGGTCCGGTGGACGCCTGTGCGCCGAGAACTGCACGGGCGGCGTGGGCGCCTTCCCGTCTTTCACGTTCTCGGCGTGCTCGTAGCGGCAAGAAGGCCACCAGTGTTCTGCCAGGGCCCGCGAGGCACCGCGGGGGCCGGGGGTCGGTCGGCACGGGGAGGCGACAGGGCAGGGGTCCGGGAGCAGGTCCCGGCCCCGGGCCGGCTCTGACACTAATTCCCTGTCA
Organism: Lynx canadensis; assembly: GCF_007474595.2. NCBI lineage: Eukaryota > Metazoa > Chordata > Mammalia > Carnivora > Felidae > Lynx > Lynx canadensis. Next base: position 650,717 of record NC_044304.2, on the reverse strand, counting down.
GAGCGGGGGTTAGCGCTGCCCTTGCACGACCCTCCTGTGAGAAACAGTGACAACTGTAAAATCACAGACCGCTGGGTCCGGGGACCACAGACAATGATGCGACCGTGCAACCACCCGGCGCGCTGAAAACCTAGCACACCGTCTCCCAGAATACAGGCGGATGTCTCCCAAAAATGTTGAACTGTTTTTTTTTTTTTTTTTTGTATCGTAAGAATACGTTCTCCTTAAAATTTTTTTTCTTCATTTTTTTTTTTAAGTAATTTCCACGCCCAACGTGGGGCTCAAACTCACAACCCCGAGATCAAGAGTCATGCGCTCCACTGACTGAGCCGGCCTGGCACCCTGAACAACGTTTTTTTTTTTTTTTAACTCCGAAATGGACAAAGGAGGAAGGAAGAGACACCAGGAGACGCGGCCCCACAGTGGACCGATGTCAGCATCCCGTGAGCGTCCTCAGGGAGTTTGTGTTTTTATGCGAATGGGATCATTTTTTTTTTTCGTGCTGCTGAAGGTTTTTTTTGTTTGTTTGTTTTTTACTCTTTCTTTAGAAATGACCACAGGTTCACGGGCACTCGCAAAGGGCGTACAGGGAAGCCCCTACACCCGGCGCCCCCTCCGTCCGCGCTGACGCCTAGTGCGGGGCCGGCACGGGGTGGCCGGAGCTCTGAGCCGCTGTGCCGCGTGTCCGCGTGTGTGCCCGGCACCCCGTCAGGGTACGGAGCGTTCCCGTCACCGCGGAGAGCCCCCCCGGCTGACCCGTTGCCACCCCCCACCGCCGGGCCCCACGGATCTGCTGTCCGTGTCCGTGAGTGTGTCATCGTGAGAATGTTCTCTCCCCGCCTTTGGGGATTTGCCCCTCCGCAGTGTGGCCTTTGTCTCGCCAGGCGGTTTTCCGCGGCGTGCGGGTGCCGGCTGGCTTACTGAGGGGCCCCTGGGTCGGTGCCCGTCGGGGGCCGTCGTGTTCGTGCGCGGGCTCTGAGCGGATACGAAAGTCTCACTTCTCCGGGGTGAATGCCAGGGACGAATCGGGCAGTTGCCGGGTCACGGCCTGTTTCCCACGCCGTCTGATGGGCCGTTTCTTCCCTTCGTCCCCGGATACGGACGTGCGTTCTCGTTTAGAGCGGCCCCTCGGGATCCCTCCACGTGAAAGTGCCATCCCAAAGGTGAGCGCAGGCAGTTCTCGCTGCCGGCGGGGACACGGGCGCTGGACGCACAGAGCACATCCTTGAAGGGGGTGACTCCCGGATGACGTGTTTCTAGAAGTGGAGTCGCTGGGCCTGGAACACGCACACATTGACGCGCATGCCACGAGCCCTCCGGTGCATTTAAACTTTCTTTTCTGTTGCGTGTTTTTTTTTGTTTTTTTGTTTTTTTTTTTTTTGCAAACTGAGATATAATAGACACGTGACACCGTACTAGTCTTGGGCACACAACACAATGACTTGGTGTTCGTGTACGCGGCCGACCGATGTCAGCGGGCCTGGTCGGCGCCCGTCACCACGCACAGGTGCACGCCGTCTTCTCCAGGCCGTGCTCTCTTAGCAGCTTTCAAATTCACAATACAGTCTCATTACCTATCCCGCACGTGACAGGTGACCTCCTCACTTTGTAACTGCAAGTCTGCACCTGTCGAGCCCCGTCACCCGTTTCCCGCACCCCCGCCTCTGGCATCCGCCAGTCTGTTCTCTGTGCCCCCTGAGCTCGGTTTCTGTTTCAGATTCTACGCAGGAGTGAGATCACACAGGGTTTGTCTTCCTCCGCCCGGCTTCCTTGACGCGGCATAATTTAAACTTTTTACAATAGATGATACGGACCGTTAGTAAAAAGTTGCGCTTTATATCGGCGTGGGGCTCACCTATATAAGTGTGAAGGATGAATACACGCTGTGACCGGCTTAAAGCTTCATCGGCCACACGGCCACCCCTTCCCGGAAAAACAAACGGAACACAAACGCCATCTCCTTTCGGGTGAGCTCTTCGGTCGCCAGTGCCGAAGGCCCCTTCCCGCTCATCCCACTGCTAAGAGCTGCATTTTCACACTCTGCTCTTTTTTTTTTTTTTTTTTTTTTTTTTTTTGGCTTGGTCCTTGATGATTTACAAGACGTATTCTCAATTCAGGATATTCACCGTGCACCCGTGTGTGTAATTGGTTTTAAACATGTCGATCGATGGTCAGATCGCGGACGCTTTCTGCCTATGGTTTCTGGCTTCTAGAGCGTGCTTCCGAACGATTCTCTCACCCCAGGATTAAAAAAAAAATCCCTATGTGGAATTTCTTCTAGGACGTTATGGTTCAAGAATGACCCTGGCCCGTGTTTTCTAAGTGAACTTTTTATTTCCGAATGATTTGCTCCCCCCGCCCCACGTCCACACCTGACCTTCCCTCCAGGAAGTGGCCCCGGCACACCGCTAGGTCTGGACCCATGGGCTCAGGTTCAGAAAGGCCGCGTCTCTGCCGTTTCTCTGCTCAGCCCCAGCGACTCCCGCTCCGTAGCAACCCTTGCATCCGAGTAAGCCAGAGGTCTGTTCCCACTCCATGGGGGAGGCGAGGAAGTTGGTGGTGGTCGTTCTCTACTTTCCTCCTCGCCCCCACACACCTGATGGCACCTGAAAAGACCCAGATCCCAGACGTGTTCCAGGACAATGGCAGTGCGCTTGGTTTCTACCCCTCGTGCAGCCGCGGACCCTCCCGGCTGGTCCTGCCGGGCTCCCTCGGGGTCCTCGGACTCGGCCTGCCTGTGTCGTACAGAAATCCCAGCCTTAGGAAGTGGATTTCACCCACTTCTCCGGTAACGTCTTCTGTCTGCTCCCGGATCCCGTCCAGGATTTCACGTTGTATTCTGTCGTCCTGCCTGCCCAGGCTCCTCTGGCCAGAACGTCTTGTCATCTAAGAATCTGCTTGGGGATGCCTGGATGGCTCGGTCGGTTAAGCGACCAACTCTTGATATCGGCTCTGGTCGTGATCTCTCAGTATCGAGTTTGAGCCCCACGTTGGGCCCGCTTGGGATTCTCTCTCTCGGCCCCTCCCCCTCTCATGCTGTCACTCGCTGTCTCTAAATAAATAAACATTTAAATAAAAAAGAATTTGCTTGACTTTTTTCTCCCACTGGCATTTACGTGAATTCCTTCTAATCTCTAGAAGGTGGGTTTTCTCATCCCTCAGTGTTGTGGGTTCAGTTGTGTCCCCCAGAGACAAAGGTCCCCACGTGTCCCAACCCTCGGAACCTGTGAATGGGGCCTTATTTGCAAATAGGGTCTTTGCAGAAGTAATTAGTTAAGATGGGGTCACGCTGGAGCAGGGTGGGCCTGAATCTGATGATTGTGTCCTCATAAGAGGAGGGGAACTGGACACAGACGCACAGAGAAGCCACGTGTCAGCGGAGACGAGGATTGGAGTGACGTGTCCACAAGCCAAGGGGCACCTGGGATGGCCAGGAAACCACCAGACGCTGGGAGAGGATCGTCCCCTGGAGGCTTCAGAGGGAGGGCGAGCCGGTGACACCCTGATTTTGAACTTCTGGCCTCCAGAACTGGGTGGGAACAAATTTCTGTTGTTTGAAGCCACTCTGTGCGGTCATTTGCCGTGGCAGCCGCGGGAAACTCACACACTCGGTCACTCGGACCTGGTGCAGAGCACCAGCAGGGCCACAGGCTCGGGGACGCAGGTCAGCCACATCATACGGGAGGCACCCTCCCAAACGTTGCTTCGGAGCTGGCCCCGACACGGAGCTCCCACGCGGGCATCTCTCCAAACGGACTGTCCCGCAGAGAGGGTCGTACCCGCTGGGGGCCGGTGCCCACGCCCGCATTTACGGCAAAAGTAGTAGATACAGGCTCAGCAAGCAAACGTAGGATCTCTTCTGTAATAACACCACGGCAGCAAGGCCGGCTCGGGAGCCGGTGCCCGGTGGAGAAACTTGACCTTGTGTGCAGCTGGGGACAACATGCGGTGGGGAGGACTGTGCAAAGCAGCCGGCAGCTGCTCAAAAGTTACCCACGGAATCACCGCGCGACCGGCGACTCAGATCCCGGGCGTGCACCCGGGGAACGGAAAGCAGGGGCTGAGACCGACACCTGCACCCCCGCGTTCACGGCAGCAAGATTCACAACGGCCGAAAGGTGGAAACACCCCAGGGTCCCTCCGTGGATGAAGGACAAACACGGCGTGTCCACCCACACGCCGGAATGTGACCCAGCCCCAGGGAGGAAGGACGTCCCGCCGCCTGCCACCGCGTGGACGGACCCGGAGGCCACCGTGCGCGGTGACAGGAGCCGGACACAGACGGGCACGTCCCGCGTGACCCCATCACAGGGGGTCCCTAGAGGAGTCCCGTCCACGGAGACGGAGAGTAGACAGTGGGAGCCAGGGGTGGGGCGGGGGCGGGGAGTCCGTGCTTCATGGGGACAGGGTCTCAGTCTGGGGAGATGGAAAGTTCTGGAGACGGGTGCTGGGGGCGGCGGCACGACAGCGTGAGCGTGCTTCATGCTGCTGAGCTGTGAGTAATGGTTATGATGTCAAATAGAAAAACTGGAAAAAGGGAGCAGTCGGTGCTCAACCCAGGGTCCCAGGGTTGGGCTGGCTACTCCCGGGGCGGAGGCCTCCTGGTGTCGCCGTCCACGCAGGTGGCCAACTCGGACTCAAGAACACCAGTTAAACACACACCTACCTCGTTCTCTTCTCTCGTCCCATAGGCCACGTGCAGAATCCCAGGAGCTGTGGAGACAGCAGCACGGCAAACCCTGGGTAACACGATGCTCCGTGCTGTCCCGACACCAAGGTCGCGTGACAGCGGCGACACCGGGCCTCTCGAACTTTCGGGGAACGACCCGAGTCTGCCCGCAAGCTGCAGAGAGGCCACAGAACATTGGGAAACATACCTGGCTCCCTAGGGATCCGGGACTCGTCCGTGTTATAAACCCTGGAAACTGGGGCGCCTGGGTGGCGCAGTCGGTTAAGCGTCCGACTTCAGCCAGGTCACGATCTCGCGGTCCGGGAGTTCGAGCCCCGCGTCGGGCTCTGGGCTGATGGCTCGGAGCCTGGAGCCTGTTTCCGATTCTGTGTCTCCCCCTCTCTCTGCCCCTCCCCCGTTCATGCTGTGTCTCTCTCTGTCCCAAAAATAAATAAACGTTGAAAAAAAAAAAATTTAAACCCTGGAAACTGATTTTGAGCTTACTTCTTTAAAAAAAAATTTTTTTTTAAATGTTTATTTATTTTGGAGAGAGAGAGAGCATAAGCAGGGAGGGCAGCGAGGGAGACACAGAATCTGAGGCAGACTCCAGGCTCCGGGCTGTCAGCGCAGAGCCCGACGCGGGGCTCGAACTCACGAACCAGGAGACCATGACCTGAGCCCAAGTCAGACTTGAGCTTACTTATAAAAAAAGGTTTTTTGCAGATGTTATTAAGGGTCTCAAGAAGAGATCATCCTGATCAGGGTAGGTCCCAAGCCCAGCGACAAGTGTTTTTCTAAGAGGCAGGAGAAGGGCACTTGACAATGGAGGCGGAGATTGGAGGGACAGGCCACCAGCCAAGGAACAATGGGACCCCAGGAGCTGGAAGAGGCAGGACGAGCCTTCCCCTGGAGCCTCGGAGGAGGCGTGGCCCACCCACGTGATTCCCGGGAACCAGGCACGAGGCCCAGCACACGGGAGGAGCTCGTGAGGCCTCTGCAAACCCACCGCAGGTCTGCCTTAATCTGCTTGCTGACCCACCGGCCACGGCCACGGCCACGGCCAGCCTGACTGGAAGGCCCCCAGGGCAGCCTGGGGCAACGGGTGACCCAGACACCTGTGGCCACAAACACCGTCTGGGGCCCTCCGCTATCCCTGGGGCTCCCAGTTCCCCCAGGTGGCGAGTCCCCGGGAACCCCGTCCCAACACAAGTTTTCAAAAAAGTTACCTTTTTGTAACCACACACGGGCACGTCCCTAGGCCGCGAGCAGGAGCGAGGCGTCCACACCCGCCGCCCCGCGGACGGACCCCGAACACACGACGCTCAGGGAGGGAACGCGACACGAGAGGCTACACGGGCTGTGAGTCCGCGTGTGTGAAACGTCCAGAACAGGCCCGTGCACGGACGGGAAGGGGCTCTGGGGGCCAGAGACTGGAGAAGGTGGGGGGTGGGGAGTGACTAGTGATGGGGACGGAGTTTCCTTTGGGGGTGATGGAATGTTCCAGAACTGGATAGAGGTGATGGTTGCACAGCTCTAATGTACTAAGTGCCGCTGTACTAAGTGCCACTGAATTGTACATATAAAAATGGTTAATTGTATGTTGTGTGAATTTCATCTCCATGAAAAAGCTGCCTTCCTAATTCCGCTGTTTACGCTGAAAGGGACAGCGAGGTCACTGTTCAACAACAATGGTCACAGACACTGTAGCCTAAGGTAAGTAGCCCGCCCGAGTCCAGATTGCCCTCCAGGGAGAGAGATGTAGACGATGCCGTTTGTCCCAGCAGAACTTCAGCAGAGGCCCCCAGTCGCCAGGGCTGATGCCCGCTCGCACCCAACCCCCAGCTGGCTGGGAAGGCCCTCAAATCCCGCACCCTGAACGGTGGCCACTGTCCGGGCTCTCTGGCCTGTGCCATCCCTCCTGCGGCCTCCTCCTTTGGGACCGCCGCCCTCAGGTCTGCGAATGTGAGCCTCCGGTCTGGTTCAGACCCAGAGGGGCTGCTGGGTCCCTGTCCTGGGCTCTAAGAAGGGGGACAGGGAACCCCGGCCTCCTTCGCGCGGCGGCTTGTCCTCATGGAGCGAGATACGGGGACTCGGCCGAGCCCCCAGCCCCTCCCTGCCCCGCCTGCTCCCCCGGGGAGGGCCCCCCCGGGACTCTGCCCGTTCATCCCAACCCCAGACGGGCCCCGGGGGTCCCGCCCGGGTGTGGACACCGGCCCCCTTCCACAGCCGAGAACACCGAGGTGCACAGCGGCCTCAGCTGGGCCCCGGACAGGGCAGGGCCGAGATCTGCCCCCAGCCCCCAGGCCTCCTGAGCCCGCGGCCGGGCCCCTCGCACACGGGACGCACGGGAAGCACGGGACAGCCCGGCCCGAGGGGGGACCCGCTGTTCTTTTTAAGCCTCCATCTTTAAGCCCGCCGTTGCCTTGGCAACGGTCTACGGCTGACCTTTTTGCAGAAAAAAAGGATGACCTTCCCAGTGCAGTCCCTCCTCCCGTCGCTGTTCACGCCCCCCCCCCCCGCGCCACCCCACCCCCCCACCCCCCCACCCCTGCCGAGCGGTTTAAGGCATCTGTCTAAACAATGCATTCTGGATTTCTCCGCTGGCCTAGCACAGCTGAAGAATTTCAATCCAGACAGCTCCAGCTTTCCCAAACTTGAGGATCCTGGGAGCGGAGGGGGACAGGGGGCCGGGGTCTGGGAATCCACGCACCCCTCTGATGCCAGCCCTGGGGCTCCTCGGCCTCGGTCTCCCCATCTGTCAGCTGGAACAAGGATCCAGGGGCGGGGGTCCAGTCAGCATGAGCCAGCCAGGCTGCGGCCAGTGACGGCGGGCTCCTGAGCCCAGCGCCACTGCCGCTGTGGGGACCCCTGTCCCGCTGTGGGGACCGCTGCACTCTCCTGCCCAGGGGTGGGAAGGAGTGACTGGGGGCTGCCCCGCACAGCTGGGCGCTTGTCCGGCTGAGTCATCGCTGGGCCCGGGTGCCGGGAGGGAAAGGGCTGCTTGGCCCAGCGCCGTCCGTCACCACCAAGAAGTGGACGGGGGGGCACCTGGGCCCTCATCACGCGGCAGTCTGCCCGCCAAGGCCGTGCTGTCCCACCTCTCAGCCGGGTGGACACAGAAAAGGAGGGAGGGCAGGAGAGAAATTTCTTCGCAAACGTCCCTCGGCTGGATTTCTAGCCCGAGTCCCTTCCCTGCCTCTGGGCAGCCCTCCCTGCGTGGCCCTTCTGATGGGCACGCGGCCTGATCACCTCCCTCCACTGCTGTCACCCTTGCTGTGGCTCCCCAGTGCCCGGGGGAGGAAAACCCAAGTCCTCCTCTGCCTCCCCCTGCTCCAGCAACACCGACCCCCTAGTGGCCCAGCAAGGGGCCCCCCAAGCCTCAGGGCCTTTGTGCTTGCTGTTCCTTTCGCCTGGATGCTCGTCTTCACCAGAAATAGAGCCTCTTGGAGTCTCAGCTCAAATGACGCCTCCTCCGAGAAGCCCTCCCGTCCCTTCTCTTACAACTTGTCAAGTCAGAGAGAGAGGAGGACAGAGAGACAGACAGCTCCCTCGAGCTCATTTCCTACACGCTTCTTGAGGGCGGGCACTGGCTTTCTCTTTTCATTGCACATCACCTTCAGACACAACGCGGTTTATTTTGTGCCACGTGCTGCCCGGGCACTTCACAGATGCGAATTCATCGGACCCATGACCACCAGCTGCCCTGACATCCAGAGGTGGAAACTGAGGCCCAGGGAGCAGATCGGTTTTGCCGCCGCTGCCCGGCACCGGCTCTGGCACACGCCCCTGTGAGCGCACACGCCGCGGGGTACGGTCCCCGTCACCGGGCCGGGGCCTGTCCTCACGACCTTGTGTTAACGCAACCACATGCACGAGGACTGTCTCCAAATGATGGCCCACTCGAGGCGTTAGGACTCGGACACACCTTTCTAGGGGACACAGTTCCACCGTGACGGCATGTCTGGGCCCTCCCCTCTCTGTCCCCTGCAGTGAGACCTTGGGCTCCTCATCTGAACCTGCAGGGTCCCCAGAGGTGCTGTCATATTCTGAGGGCAGTGCCTGAGGCTCCCGGGTCTGGGCTCCCAGCCTTTGAAATACCGGGACCGGGCGTTCGAAGGGCCCCTCTCTGAGCTCCAGGATGAGGCCAGGTGGCCCTTCCTGGGGTCCTGGGGCGCTCAGGAGGGGCGGTCCCATGGGTGCCTGAACCCCGCCCCCCAGCCTCTGGGGGTATGTGGCCGTACCTCATACACAGCAGGCCTCCCGACGGGGATGCCCCAGAGCTTTGGGATGCTGGGAGCAGCCGTCAGCCCCTGGGCCCCAGGACCCTGACGTGGCGGCTTGTGCCCACCCTGGAAGCCAGAACCAGGGGAGCCGGGCAGCCTCCTGAGTCCTCAGAGCAGATCAGGGTGAGCACGGGCGTCGAGGTTCAAAGGGGTGGGCCCAGGGAGGCCAGGAAAGCCAGGACTGAGGCTGCTGGCCCCAAGACCTCACACACAACCCGTCACCTGTCCCTCCACCTTTCTGTCCCTCTCTGTGTCTCCCACCGCCACGTAACCCTTGGCCTTCCTGTGTCCCCTCCGGCCTCCCAGTGAAGTCTCTGCTCCGCTCAGAGACCGCCTTCAGGAAGAGAAGGAGACGGACCCGTGTCGGCGGGACCTAGGCATCCCCCTGCCCACCAAGGAACTGAAGGGACGTGGTCGCCGAGGATCCAGGGAGAGTCAGGCGCCCCCAGACGCCCCCACGCCGAGCAGGGCAGCTCGCAGGGCGGGGTCTTGCCCCTGCTACCTGCCTCTGGCCCCAAAGCTGGTGGACAAGGGGGCTTTGGTACCACCTGCCGGCCTGCAGCCAGGAACCCCCACCCGCCCCCTGCCATCTGCCCTGGCTCCCCCCCCCCCCGCCCCCAGCTCAAGTCTCTGGGGACCACAGGACTGTTGCCTCCTGCTGCTCTGGTTGGGAGACGCGGGGCTGTGGACGCGGCCCCCTTCACACACCTGGCTGCCCGCCGCCACGGAGGAGTACGGACTCGGGCGCCTTTACGGGGACAGGCGGGTGCGGGCTCAGGCGCTGCCCCGCGCTGGGAAGGCGCACCGAGCACGGTTAGGCGGCTGTGGCCGACAGTGACGCTGGGGTCTCGAGGACAGGGGTGGCAGCTGGAGCACCCTGCCGAGGACACCCGCAGCCCACACTTGCAGCCCGCGGGGCTTCTCCCCGCTGCCCCCACACGCCCAAGCCCCGCAGGGACTCGCGCTTCGCTCTCGGCCCCGGGGCTCCTGACCTCGCGTGAGGGCTTAAAGCCCAAGACATGGGCCGGTTCCAGTGTTTTCAGGAATAGCGTCCCCTTAATAAACACCTAGAGGGGACACAAGCCAACTGCCCACCCACGGGCGAACCAGCACGCACGGTGTGTCCCCCGCGGGCGCTCACGCACACAGATGAACGTGCCCACCGCGCACACGTCCCTCGGCCGCGAGCAGGAGCGAGGCGCCCGCCCCCGCCGCCCCGCGGATGGACCCCGAACACGCGACGCTCAGGGAGGGAACCCGACACAGGAGGCCACACGGTGGGGGGGGGGGCGTCCGTGTGTGTGAAACGTCCAGAACAGGCCCATCCGGGGATGGGAAGGGGGCTCGTGGGGGCCCGGGGCCGGGGGAGGGGTGCTGGGGAGGTGACGGCTGGTGGGGACGGGCTGCTTTAGGGGAGGATGCAGGTGTCCTAGAATCAGCGTGTTGATGGATGAACAGCTCTGTGAATGTACTAGAACAAATGAAGTGTGCACCTGAAATGAATGAACTGGAAGGCAGTATCTTAAAGCGGTTTAAGAACGTGACGCTCCTTCCCGCCCTGCGCCCCCTTTCCTCCCTGACCTCAGAAGTCCACCCGCAGGCGAGGCATGACTTCGCCGTCACCTGGGCCCACGTGCAAGGAAGCCTTGGCCGGAAGCCTTGAAGGTCGCGAGGGTCCGGTCCCCAGAGCTGTGCAAGCAGTGTTCAGCACGATGCCCTCCCGCCGGCGCCCCGCACCCTCCCGCCAGGTGCCACGGCCACGGGCGCTCGGCCGAGAAGGCACCTCGGGGCTGGAGCCTTGGGGGCTGCCGGGGCCTCTGCCGCGGCTGGAGCCTGGCATATACACACGTGTTCACATGCACGTATACAACCGGGGATTTTCCCCCTTTCCCCTAAGTAAAGGGGCCTGTCACGGTCGCGGGGCATCGGTGACACCGTGGATTTCATGGTGCTTTCATCACCACCCGCCTGGCTCACAAAGGCGCCTCTAAGCCCCTCTGGTCGTATTCTCTATGTGGGAGCCTCCCCGCGTCCTCGTCACTTCAAACGTCCCGATCCTATTATGGTGGGGGGTGGGGAAACAGCCGAGTGGAAGAGGTGGCCTTTGTCCCCTGACCCAGGCAGGGCAGGGGCCCCCGGGCCCTCATGAGTCTCGTGACGTTCCTGCAGGTCTCAGAGGGTCTCTGAGCGCGTCCCACCGCACCTCACCGCCAGCACGGAAGCAGCGGGGGGGGGGGACCCCGAGCCGCCCACAGGGCGGCTTCCCCTCCAGGCAGGAAGAAACGCCGAGCAGGCCCTGGGGTGTGGGCACCAAGGGGTCCCGCTGACATCGCTTCACGCAGCTGAGGATATGACTCACCGGGGCCCCGACTTAATCTTGTCCCCCAAGCCTAAGTTCCCTTCCCCAGGAAACGGGGACAATGCCCTCATCCCCCAGCCCTCTCCAGCCGCTACCCCTAGTGGAAGGAAGCTTCTGGGACCCTCCTGAGAATCTCTGGCCTGGCCGTGTGGCCAGCAGGGATGTCTGTTCATGCCCCGGAATTCAGATTGACATGGAGGGTGTCAGGGAGCCACAGGGGGCTTTAGGCACGGGATGGTCACCGTCTGATTTTCAGTTTGTTTGTTTTATTTTTAATTTTTTTTTCAACGTTTATTTATTTTTGGGACAGAGAGAGACAGAGCATGAACGGGGGAGGGGCAGAGAGAGAGGGAGACACAGAATCGGAAACAGGCTCCAGGCTCCGAGCCATCAGCCCAGAGCCCGACGCGGGGCTCGAACTCACGGACCGCGAGATCGTGACCTGGCTGAAGTCGGACGCTTAACCGACTGCGCCACCCAGGCGCCCCTCAGTTTGTTTTTTTAAGTTCATTCACTTTTGAGAGAGAGAGAGAGAGAGAGAGAGAGTGCCAGCTGGGGAGGGGCAGAGAGAGAATCCCAAACAGGCTCCGCACTGTCAGCACAGAGCCCGACACGGGGCTCGATCCCGCAAACCACGAGATCAAGAGTTGGACGCTTAACTGACTGAGCCAGCCAGGCACCCCTGATTTTCAGTTCTGAAACGTCCCTAGAGGCCCCAAGAAGGAGGGCGTTTGGGGCAGTTACTGGGGTGAGGGCAGTGGGCACATGTCAGTGCTGCCCAGGCTGGGGCCGACGGGGCGGAGGTGGGTCCCTGCTGGACCCCAGCCCAGGGCACTGGCCCGGGGAGAGGAAGGGTCAGATTCGGCTGCCTGTGTATGGCGTCCAGCCTTGTGTGTCACCAGGACCCTGACCGAGGTGGAGAAAAGAACATCCACGTACACGCACGTCCCTCGGCCGCCAGCAGGAGCGAGGCGCCCTCCCCCGCCGCCCCGCGGACGGACCCCGAACGCACGACGCTCAGGGAGGGGCCCAGACACGAGAGGCCACGCGGGGCGTGAGGCCACGCGAGTGGAACGTCCACAACAGGCTCATCCACGGACGGGAGGGGGGCTCGTGGGGGCCGGGGGCTGGGGGAGGGGGTGGAGAAATGGTAGCTAATGGGGACAGGCCTGCTCTTTCGGTTGCTAGAACATTCTGGAATTACAGAGGTGATGGTTACGCAACACTGTGAATGTGCTTAAAACAGCTGAAACACACTTTAAACAGGTGAACTGCACGATACACGAATTATACCTCAATTCAAAAGGCAGGCTGGGGCGCCTGGGTGGCGCAGTCGGTTGAGCGTCCGACTTCAGCCAGGTCACGATCTCGCGGTCCGTGAGTTCGAGCCCCGCGTCGGGCTCTGGGCTGATGGCTCGGAGCCTGGAGCCTGTTTCCGATTCTGTGTCTCCCTCTCTCTCTGCCCCTCCCCCGTTCATGCTCTGTCTCTCTCTGTCCCAAAAATAAATAAAAACGTTGAAAAAAAATTAAAAAAAAAAACAAAACAAAAGGCAGGAATCACTGGCTTTTCTGGACAAGAAATGATTTGCTCCTTCTGTTCGTGTGAGCTGCATGTTTTTTAAACACATTTGCATCTTGTATTTGATGTAACTTTCTGGAAGCAAGGGACTGTGCCTCATTCACCTATGGAAGCACCTTGGGGTGCTTGGTCATATTGTTGCACTGAAAATAAAAGTGGGTGTCAGCAGGTAGGCGAGGGTGCACCAGGCCACAGATGGGTGGCTGGTGGGGAGGGGGGGCTGCTCTTTGCCTGGCTGGTCAAGGTGGACACACAGGGAAGGGTGCGGCCTGTGCAAAGGCCCTGAGGCAGGGGCAAGACTGGTGGGAGGAACTGAGGGAACAAAGGGGAGGGGTGCGGCCAGGTGCTCAGGGTCTGACCCTTGGCGCCTTAAACTCGTGTGGGAAGGGTGGCCAGGGACGCTGTTCAGGGGCAGAGCGGGACGGCGCCTTAGGCCGCCCCCTGCCTTCTGGAGCCTCAGGTTGGATCCAACGCTGGACTGAAACCTAAGCCTGTTCGGTCCCCACAACAGGCTGCATCCTGAGGGAAGACTGGATTAAGGGCTTCTCCTCAAAGGGAACATGACAATGGGGTCTAGAGCCATGTGGCCTTTCTGTGGCCCAGGACACAGAAAATGGCCCCCATATGTACTCGTTACCCCAAAGGGGGCCCCCAGACACGCTAACACACAGAAGGCCATCCCAGCTGTGCTGATTCCCAGAAGGGCCCCCCAGATGTGCTGCTCACACAGAGGGGACCCCGGATGTGCTGTGGGTGACCGAACCTTCTGTGCCTCAACTCCCTCTTGTGGAAAATGGGTCCCCCAAGGGGGTTGGGGTTGGATCCGACCCTGAGGCTCCGGTGGGTTCGGCCTGAAGATTTGCCCGCACCCGAGCTCACTCAGGCCACCCACATCTCTGAGCTGTCCTGCTCTGTCCCTGCCCGGACCCCCACCCAACCTCCCCCCGGGTCCTCACTGGCCTCCATTCTGCTCCGACAGCCCGTCCCGAGGCAGCCTCAGGGAGCTGTGAAACGAAGGAACGTAGATCGCATCACTCTCCTGCTCTCGCCCACCATGGCTCCCCGGTACCCTCCACGTAAAACTCAAGCCCCGCCAGGGCCTACAAGGCTGGCCCTGCCCCACCCCTCCCACCGGGTCTCCAGGACCCACACATTCAAGACGCCACCTGAGGCCCTGGCGAGGCTGCCCCTCTGTGCAGAATGTCGCCTCCCCCCCCCCCCCCGGTATCTCTCATTCTTTACGTTTCGGCTGAAGCTCGTCAGAGAAGCCCAGTTGTCCACCGTATCACCAGGTCCTTGCCTGTGGGCGGGAAGGCGTCCTGAGGAGTCCCACGCAGCCTCGGCAGTGCCTTCGCTCGAAAGGGCGCTCGCAGCCCCCACCCGCAAGCTGGGCATCCAGTCTTGGCTTCCCCGCCGTCGGGCAGCGGGAGGGTGCCGGGAATGGCCGGTTCTGAACCCGCGCCCGGGCCGCTGCCCTGCCATCTGCACGCGGCAGCTGGGTCAGGGATGGGGCGGTCAAGGTTGGGCCCCGTGGTGGGTCCGCTCCTTGCCCCGGACGCCGCCCCGCCCCGCCGTCCGTGTGCCTCCCTTGCGGACTGTCCAGCGGGCGCTGCACCCCTTTTAGGGCCGCTGTCCCCCGGGCAGAGTGTGGAGGCTTCGTGGGAGCTCACCCAGAAGCGCCCGTGCGACCCGCCAGCTCCCGGCGTGGCCTCCGCGGCTCTGAGGCCAAGGCCGCCCACGCCCAGTCTCCACCGGCCTCCTCGCTCCACCTAGTGGTGGCCCGAGCCGGGAGCCACAAGGGGCCCAAACAGGGCTCCCAGGGCGCGCGGCAGGGAAAAGGTCCCCCCTCTCCCACGGCTGCAGGGGGGTGGGGCCTGAGCAGGGCTGCGGGGCGCAGAGCCATGCGGGGGGGGGGCGCCTCTACCCTTCCCCCAGCTCACCCTAGAGAGAAGGGTGGCCCACAGTCTCCTTATAAGACTGGGAAACTGAGGCACAGAAGGGCTAGGCGGGCCCGTCCCCAAGGTCACACAGAAGGGCAGGTGGGTCCCCATCAAACTCGAAGAACTTGAGACCCCCATTCATGTCCTTCCTCCGGACCCCAGAGATGGGCGGGGAGTGAGGCAGTGACTCCGGGGAGGACACGAGTCGCGGGGGGGGGGGGGGGTGTTGGCGAAGGGTCCACACCACTGTCTGCTTCCGTCTGAGTTGGGACCAAACCCAGCTCTGCCACCCACCCAGTAGCCCCGGCCGGCAGCCTCGTCCCTGTGGCCTCCCGTTTCTTCCCTTACAAAGTGGGTGTGTAATGATAGGGGGGCTGTGAGGTTCCAGGGAGGTGAGGCAGGTGGAGCCCACAGGTCAAGGTTTGTATGCAGTAGGTGCTCAATAACTGCCGGCTGTTATCACTGGGTAATGTCATCACCAAGCTCCACCCGCCCGCCCCGCTGCTCCTCTTTTCTTACCTGCTTCCGACACATGGGCCTCCTGTGCTCTCCCGGGGCCTGTGTTCCTTGCTGCCTCAGGGCCTTTGCACAGGCAATTCCCCTGGCAGGAAAGCCCTACACACCACCCGACCCTGATTAATTCAAGTTTTCCACGTTGGTTCCCACTGGGTTCCTGGCATTCAACCCGGGATCCGGGACACAGTTGGCGCTCCAGAAACGCACAAGGTTGGCTGAGAGCAGAGCTGGCCCCAGACTGCCCTTCCCCACCCCCCTCATCCCACCATTCTGGGGAAACTGAGGCCCAGAAAGGGGCAGCAACGGCAGAGCCCTCTTGCCACCAGACAGGTCCCGGGGTCTAGCAGGGGAGGTCGGGGAAGTCACCGCTTCCTCCTCCCCAACCCGAGCCCCCAAGGAGGGTTGGCTGCAGAGGCAGGGCCCAGGCCAAATTGAAATTGATTGTGGGGAACAGCTCGGCAGGGTGGAACAGACACGTGGCCGCCGGGGAGCACAGGGGCACCCGGGCGTGCGAACGCATTCCGGCCAGCAATGGAGCACGGTTTAATCTTCAGTGGAAGCTTCTAGCGGCGGCCCCCAAGGGGCTGGGAGGTGAGGGGCTAAGTTGCCGCGGCAGAAGCAAGGACACCACCCTCCCTGCATTCATTCACCCGGGCCTCTCTTCCCGGAGAGCCTCTTCCCGGAGAGCCCTGACTCCGGCGGTCTTAGCTCCTCCCCGGCCAGCCCTGCGGTGGCAGTGGAGGCAGAGAGGTGCCATCCAGCAGCCCCCTGAGGCGCACCTAGTAGTGCCTGCTGTGTGCCTGGCCCTGGGCTCAGCCTGGTTAACGTGGCTCCTTGTGTTATCCTCCCCACCCTCTCTGTCCACTGGGGAGGCCCAGAGAGGAGAGAGCTGGCCCAAGGAAGGGGAGCTGAGAGGTGAGCCCAGGTCACCAAGCTCGGTGGCCAGGCCTTGTCCAGGTGGGAAAACCGTCTCGAAGACAGTGGGAGCTATGGAGGACTGTAGAGCAGGGGAGGGCGGAGGTGGGAAAGTTCCTCTCTGTACTTCAGGGGAGTGATTCCTGGAGCCCTCTTAGAGGGGGCACCTAGGCCACGTACCCCCATAGCCATCCCCTGCCCCAGAAGGTTCCACTGAGGCACAGAGCCAGGTAGAGGCCAGATGCCCCCCATGGCGATAGGCTCCCTTCCAGGCAGGTCAGGCCGGACCTCCTGGAACGTCCCGTTTTGAGGCTCAGAGACGGCAGCTGTTGGCCCAGCGGTCACCCAGCCTGCAGGTGGCAGGGACCTGATTCCAGCCCGAACCGCCCCCCCCCCCGGGGCCTGGGGGCTTCTGAGAGCTCTGCCTGCCCTCAGTTTCTCCTGTGGGCTCCGCGGGGTGGTGACCAGACACGTGGCCAACGGGGCAGCTATGTTCCCCTGAAGCCCCTGCGACCCTCACCCGGAAGCCCCCCTTGGCGCCTGGGGCGGGGGGTCAGGCCCGGCCCCGCTCTCAGGGCCCCTCCCAGTGAGGGCCTCAGCCCAGGATTAGGGGGCCGGGGTCGGGGGTCAACAGTATTTGCTGCGGCGCCTTTCAGGCGGCGAGCAGATCCGTTCTCCCTGCCACCTCGCATTTCCCGGACAAAGGGTCGGTGGGGCGCCTGGGCGGAGGGGCGGCCGAGCACCCCTGGGAAAGGCCTCCGTGCCCCCCGCCGCCTCTGCCCACACAGCCCCCCTTCAGCCCTCAGCGGGCGCACCCATGCCACAGACGGGGAAACTGAGCCCGGAGACGGCTGGAGCGCGGCCCCACGCGGGCCGCGGCTGCTTCGTGCCGGCCTTGGCCGCGGCTCGGTGGCCGGCGACGGGCGGCGCGGTTCAGCACCCGGGGCGCTGTCCGCGGCGGGGGGCGGGGCCGGGCGCAGACAAAGGCGCGCAGGCGGGGCCCGCGGGGGCGCGTTCCGCTCGTCAGCCTCGGTTCCACTTCAGTCCATCCTGGACAGGCTGGGTAATCCCTCCCCCGGCCACTGCTGGGCCGTGACGGCTTGAAGGGGCCCGGCGGGCCTGACTGACGGCCGGGAGGGGGGAGCGGGGCCCCCCAACATCCTCCCTCCGATCCCCCCCGCCCCCCGTGCCGGGAACAGCTTCCAGCCATCCGTGGTGGTGACAATGGGGAAACCGAGTCACGGGGAGGCGCGAACATCCGCTCACATCACACGGCGAGAGCCGGGCAGCCCAGCGAGGCCCAGAACCACCTGGGTCGGCCTTGCTGGGACCTCCCCACTCCCACTGGTCACACAATGTCGCCTGGGCCCAGAGGGATCTGGGGGCCCGGGCCCAGGAATCGCTCACCTCCTGTTCACTCCCCAGCCCCCGAGCGGCAGGTTCACACGGGTGGCCGGACCAGAGACAGACCAGGGGCCCGGGGAGGGCCCGCCAGCTGCTGCCCCCAGCCCCATAGGAACGGCTGCGGCGCAGGGCCGGGCGGGCCTCCCCACACACCTGGGTGCCTGGAAGGGTTTCAGCAGGTGGAACTGTCATCCCAGGGGGAGGGAATCACTGGCAGGATAATTAGGGGGCGTGTAGACCTTGAGGGTTGGATGGGACTGGGGGAGCGGGGCGGTGGGGGGGGGGGGGCAAGCTGGGGAAACTGAGCCCCTGAGGGAAGCAGGGTCAATGTTCCCACAACAGATTCTGACGGAGGCCAGGACCCCTTGGGCTAACCCCCCCACCCCCGCCCAGGGCCCCCTGGGACCCTCAGGAGGGGGACACAAAATCCCTTTCTGCCAGCCCCTCCTCCCAGCCCAGCCTCTGCTCAGGCTGGGGCTCCTGGGACTCGGGGTGGGAGGTACGGGCACAGCCACCGTGCCCGGGGATCCCGTGCCTCCCCTGGGGGCTCCTCCTGGGCTGGGGGCGGCGCTCGCTGGCAGCTTTGTGGGGGCAAACGCCCCTGCCTGCGGTTCCCGATCTTTCAGACCATCCAGGCCACCTTGCCACCTCGGTGTGCCTCAAAGGGGGCAGCAGCAGGTGGGGACCGAGGCCACCGCTGGACAGGGGTGCACTCTGGGGCGCCCCGCGTGCACTCCGGCAGGTGTGCTGGGTGAGGCTCCTCCGCTCTGGGTCTCGGCCTGTCGGGACTTCAGCTTCCCCATCTACAAAATGGGTGCTGGCTTCTGCAGAGGAAGACCTCTCTCCCTCTGCCCCGACTCCCGGGGACCGCTCCCCACAACCCCCGAGAGACCCTGCTCCGTGAATCCGCCAGCCGGCCCTCGCCTCGGTTTCCCCTCCCGGTGGCCTAATCCCTGGATTGTCAGAGGCTGGTTTTACATACATTTAGAGGCTTTTCATAATAGATTTACTGGGCCCCAGAACGGCCCTTGCTGCCTGGCGATTAGCTGCTCCTTAATTGAAAACTCCCTTCCCACTCCTCCGCCCCTACGGGCCAAGCTCCGGCAGAGCGAAGGGGCCAGGGAGGACCCCACAGCAGTGTGGGCCCCAACGGCGCCTCCCCTGCGTGCTCGAGTGGGGTCTCCCTGGCGTCCAACATGATGGGGGGTGGGGGGAGGGGGGGGCGCAACCAGGGGCTCCCAAGGAGCGTCTGCGGCTGATCCCCGCCCGTGAGGGGCCGAGCCAGGACTCAAACCTGGTCTGTGCCCTGCCCCAGCGCTCGGTGGCGGGGCAGAGCGTCCCCTGTTCGGATGGGGGCACGTGACGTACCCAGCCCCCACCTGGGCCTGTGGGACCCCTGGACTCCACATCACGTCCTGGTCCCCTAAGTGTCTCCCCAAGTGTCCAGCAGGCTGCAGGGAACGTTCACCAACAGGAGTGGGGACAGTCAGAGAACGAAAACGGAGCCCGTGATGTTTCCCCACCCTCCACCGCCGCCCCCCCCCGCCCCCCAGCCATCGCTGCCAGGTCCCCAACCGCGCGATTTAATTCTGCTTGTCACCAGGATGTGGGCCGGGTTTATTTATCTGGTGTATATATGTATTTTAATTTAAAGATCTGCCAGGCAGCATAGCTGGCTCCTGCGGTGCCCCCGCTGCCCCCCTTATCAGAGAGAGGCTGTTCCCCGCCACCCCCCCCCCATGCCAGGCGTGCCCTAAGGAGTGAACAGTGGAGAGTGAGGCCAGCACCTCCGGTCTCTCCCAGTTGGAGTGAAAGAGCACTTGATTCAGAGTCCATGCACAAAACACTGAGTCATTCAACAAACATTCGCTGAGGGCCCTGCCTTTGTGCCAGACGGTGGGGCCGCGCAGGGAGGGGGGCACCAGAAGGGCCACTCTTATGGGGGCAACTAGTCAGGTCATCAAGAACCCCAGGCTCTGGGGTCCTCTGGCTGGCCCTGTCTGAAGAGCGTGTGACTCTTGCTCCCCCGGTTGTGAGTTCGAGCCCCATGTCGGGTGTAGACATTACTCAAATAAACTTAAAAAAAAAAAAAAAGGAACCCCAGGCTCTGAGCTCCCACCTTGTGCCTCTACCGCACCGTTTTCCAGATGAGCAAACTGGGGGCTCGTCCAAGGTAGGGGGGCCAGGGCTGTGCCGGAACCTGGAATTTGTCTCAGCCAGGGCAGCACCTAACCTCTCCGTGCCTCAGTTTCCCCTCCTGGCCACAGTGGCATCTGGGGGTGGGTGTGAGGGATGATGCTAATGACGCCCCCCAGGGTGCGGGGCTCCGGCAGCAGGCGCCTCGTTAACACTCAGGCCGCACAGGGGAGCACAGATATTGCAAACCATAATTCTGGTGCCTGGCAGGGGAGGGGCGGAGCGGGGCAGGCAACGGCGCAGAGAGGGGCCCGAACCCCCTTCGGCCAGAGGCCAGTGGGCCTTGCCAAGCAGGCCCCAAAGAGAGGCCTTTGGGGGGTGCCTGCCCCCCCCCCCCGCGGCAGGGCAATCACAGGCTCTCATCTATGCAGCCCCACGAGGACAGCCCAGCCGTCCCGCCCCCCGCCCCAGGCCTGCAGGCTCCTCAGAGCCCACGCTGAATCCACATGGTAAGGACTATTCCAGACTGCCCGTGCTGCCCTGCCCACCGGGGCTGCTGGGGCGGGAGGCTGGACTGAGGACATCAGGCCCTCCCCCATCCACCCCCCCCCCACCCAGCTAATGGGGCCAGCGGCAGCGGGGTGCCGGCTGTGGGGCCTGGGACTGGGCGCGACCCTCCTCTGGCCTCAGCCTTCCCATCTGCGAAATGGGTCTGAGACGGGTTTCCTCTGCGGAGCAGAAGGGTAAACCGGGGCAGGGAGGTCCCACTGGAGGAAGGCGGGGTTGGGGCGGGACCCAGTTTCCACGAGGCTGGCCCGGACCGGCCTCCCCTGCCGCCTCCTCGCCACCCCAGAGACAGGAGCTCACGCCCGCCGGCCCGCCCGCCGCAGTCTGTAAATGGGGAAACTGAGGTCCCGGGCGAGGAGCTGGGACCCGAATGCGGAGCGCAGGGAACAACAGAGGGCCCGGTGGGGGACCGGCGCGGGCCGAGGCACGGAGGCGGGAAGAGGGGGTTTGGGGGAGGCCCCGCGGGAGGGACCTGGGGGCGCGGGGCGGGGCGGGGCGGGGGGTCCGGGCCCTGTGTTCCGGGCGTGGGGTGCGGGGCGCGGGCGGTTCCTGGCCTCCCCGCCTGTCTCAGGCTCAAGGCCTTTTCCGGAGGGGCGCCCCGGGCCCCCTGCCAGCCCCCCGCCTCCACCCGCGCCGCTGCTCCGGCCGCAGGAGGCTTTTAAGCACTTAGAGCCTGCAAAGCGGCGCGGGGGAGGCGGCCGGGGAGGAGTCTTGGCGGGGGAGGGGGTGGGGGCTCGGGGAAGCGCCGGCCGCAACCCACAGCCCCTCACCCCTCGCGGCCCCCCTGCGCCCCATCAGCGCGCCCCCTCGGGAGCTGGGGTTTGAGAGGCCACGGGGGAGGGAGGAGGGTCCTGGGAAATAACTTTTCTGGATCTCCCCTGGAAGCGTCCCCCACCCTGGGAGCCGGGCCAGCGCCCCAGACCCAGAGGGCAAGGCCCTGCGGTCTGGTGGGGGGGGGGGGCTCGACCGGAACCACAGCCGGGCTCCTGGGCCCCTAAACCCCAACCCGCACGGCACATCAGAGCTTCAGGGAGAGGGAGGCCCCAGGGGTCCCCAGCACAGGGACCCAAGGAATGTTTCCTGGCTACTGGGGGAGTGGGGGGACCTCTGATCTCATGCCCTGGGCTGCCCCAGGCCAAATCCTGATCCCACAGAGGCCCGGGGTCACCCTGGACTCACTCCAAGGACCAGTGGGGCCTGGGGGGGGGGGCTCTGTCCCATGTGCTCAGGAGAGCCGCCTCCCCGACCGCTCGGTGCCCCCCCGAAGACTGCGATGTCCATGAGGCCCCCCGCCTCTCAGCCTCCGTTTCTCCATCAGCCGGGTGGGTCAGTACACAGCCCCCCAGAGTTTCTCCCAACCTCTGGCCGCAGCGGGAGGGGGCTCACCCCTCACAGTCCGGTCTCTGTGCCTTTGTCTGTGCTGGACCTGCCATCTGTCCCGTGCCTGGCGCTCAGGCCCCTCCCCCTCCGGCCCACACCCCTGCCCCAGCCCGGTGACCTGGCCCGAGTTGCGCTAGTAGCGATGCCTGCGGCCCAGCAGCTGGGGTCGGGGACCTGGAGGGGACAGGAACCGCTCCCGGGGCAGTCTGCCTGCTGGCCACACCTGCCTGGCTGCGTCCACTTAATTTCCGGCTTGTGCGTTACCGTGCAGTGACTGATGGCTCCTCGGGGGCTTCTGGGCTGTGAACTTGCTTTTCTCCTTGCCCATCAGTGGCCGCCTGGCCACCTGCAGCCTGGATCAAGGGCGCCAACCATGGCCTGAAAGTCCCCCGGATATTGGGCCCGGAGGCCACGCAGACCCAGGAAGGGCCCAGCACTGACCGCTGCGCACAGTAGGTGCACACTTACTGCTCGTTGGGGGCGCCGACGCTGGCACTGGGAACGCCATCCGTGTGTTGCGTTCTGTCTCCTAATCAGGCAGCTGCCTCATCCATCCATCCATCCATTCATTCATTCATCAAGAATTCACTGAGCGCCTACTGTGTACCCGGCACATTCTAGGCACTGAGGACGCAGCGGCAACCAGGACAGACAAAATTCCGCACCCTCAGGGAGCTGACAGTCTAGAGGAGGAGACAGACAAGATCTGGGGCCTTGAGGAGCAAGGGAGGGGGAGGGAGGGAAGCTAATTGGGAAGGTGCAGGCAGGGCAGTGGCCCTGGGGGGGGGGGCGGCGCGCCCAGGGAGGCGGGGAGGAGCCGGGGTGAGGACCTTCCTTGAAGCGGGATACGGGAGCATGGGCTTCCAGCTGTCACGGGACCCCTAAAATCAGGGGGTCCCGGTCAGCCCTTAGTGTGAGGGGCACTGGGGCCTTGCGGCTTTTTCCCCAGTGGAGATGGAGAGGGGCAACCAGGCCCCCATCCTGAGGCTGAGGCCTGACCCCCCCCTCCAAAGCAATACAACAGCAAATCTAACCGGGTGCGCGTGGCAAGGAGATACGCCTCCATCCCAGGGCAGCCGGCAGTGCTGGGGGGACTTCAGGACGCCCCCTCCCCACCTCCCAGACCCCCTCCCCGTGGCGGGGCACCCGGGCACCCCGGGAGGGAAATCGAGTCCCCTCTGCTCAGGGGCCCGCATACAGACGGCTGCCCAGGGGGCCTGCAGAGAGGCCGGGGTGGGGGCCACAGGGTCAGGGTCCCCACTGTGCACAACGCAGCCCCTCCTCGTGTTGACGGTGGCCCCTGAGGCAGTGGATGGTGGCCAGTGACCCAGGCCCTGAATGCAAGTGTCCAGTGGTAAGGGGCGTGCGTGGGTGAGAGCGGCTGGGGGTTCCTCTGCGCACGCGTGTACGTGCCCGTGCACGTAGCAGATGACAAGCCCAAGGGGGGTCTCCCAAGTGTGGGCACTGGGTCCCGGTGATGACCATACAGGACTGACCCTGCCCCCTGGGAACTCCCAGTCTCCGGGGGAGAACAGGGAAGAATCAGAAATGCCACATTGGGGGGGGGGGAGAGTGGCCACTCGGCCAGGGACGTCGAGAGAGGACGTGTGACCTAATCTGAAAGGTCTCAGAGAGAGAGCGGACCAGTGATCGGTGACCTGCAGGAAGGGTACATGACCCAGGGGAACAACATGTGCCAAGGCCCTGAAGGTGGAACAAAGCTATTTTTGTCCTTACCCATCCGAGGTCCTTTTGTGCTAAGACTTTGTCTTAAAAAACTGGAAGTCCCTTGGGGCGCCTGGGTGGCGCAGTCGGTTAAGTGTCCGACTTCAGCCAGGTCACGATCTCACAGTCCGGGAGTTCGAGCCCCACATCAGGCCCTGGGCTGATGGCTCAGAGCCTGGAGCCTGTTTCCAATTCTGTGTCTCCCTCTCTCTCTGCCCCTTGCCCATTCATGCTTTGTCTCTCTCTGTCCCAAAAATAAATAAACGTTGAAAAAAATATTTAAAAAAAAAAAAAAAAAAAAAACTGGAAGTCCCTTAAATGTCCATAAGCTGGTGCCTAGATAAACAAAATGTGATAGATCCACGCATGGGAACGTCCCTCGGCCGCGAGCAGGAGCGAGGCGCCCGCCCCCGCCGCCCCGCGGACGGACCCTGAACACACGACGCTCAGGGAGGGAACCCGACACGAGAGGCCACGCGGGGTGTGAGTCCGCGTGCGCGAAACGTCCAGAACGGGCTCATCCACGGATGGGAAGGGGGCTCGTGGGGGATGGGGGATGGGGGTGACTGGTGATAGGGGCGGGGCTTGCTTTGGAGTGATGGAATTGGAGAGAGGTGATGGTTGCACCACTCTGTGAATGTACTAGAAATTGTGGAACCGTACTTAATTTTTTTTCATTTTTAAAAATGTCTTATTACTTATTTTTGAGAGACAGAACACGGGTGGCGGGAGGGGCAGAGGCAGAGGGAGGCACAGAACCCGAAGCGGGCTCCGGGCTCCGAGCGGTCAGCACGGAGCTCGATGCGGGGCTCGAGCCCACAAGCCGCGAGATCGTGACCGGAGCCGAAGTCGGACGCTTAACCGACCGAGCCCCCCGAGCGCCTGGATTGTACTTGAAATGGATGGATGGTGTGCTATGTGAATTATATCTCAGTAAGTTTTTTTGAAATAAGAAAATTAAGGTCACTTGCTAAGATCCCGCCCCACGATCCCTGCATGGGGTCCTCCCTCGGGTTCCCTCCCCGCGACGCGGGGTCTTGGGGAAAACAGCCGCGGGGGGCAGGCCTCCTCCCTACCTGAGCCTTGGGGTCCTCGCTGTGGAGGGGGGGATCCTCGGGGTGCGCAGCACGGGCGTCGCCGTCCATCCGGGGACGCCGGGCAGGGCGGGCGGGGCGCACACAGGGGTCTTTGTGCAGCTCCATTGGCTTCATTAAGAGGCAGGTCCTGTCGTGGGGCCCCGCTCGGCCGCATTAATTAGCGGACAGCCTTTCCTCCCCGCTAACTGTGCCCCAGACGCTGGGTCCTGGACGTACCACCGAGGCGACAAGCATCTGAGAGGGTCTGCTGGGTGGCCCCCAGCCTCTCTGTGCCCCCACCGGGGGCTAGGCTGGGGTGAAGGCCCCTGGGACCCCAGCCCGGACACCCGCCTTTTGCAAAGCCAGAAAGGGACTGTGAGGCAACAGATGGGGCGCCTGGGTGGCTCGGCCCCTTCAGCGTCCAACTCTTGATTTCGGCTCAGGTCACGCTCACACGGTTCCTGGGCTTGCGCCCCGCGTCGGGGTGCTTGGGATTCTCTCTCTCTGCCCCTCCCTGCACGCCCTTTCTCTCAAAATAAATAAACGTAAAATTTTAAAGAAAAGAAAAGAAAAGAAACGGACAGACCCCACCCTGGCCTGGTCAGTTCGGGAAACCGAGTCACACGGCGGTAGAGCTTGGCGACACAGATGTCATAGGGCTTGATGGGACCCTACGAGACCCGTCGCAGGACGGGAGGATTCGCGCCCCAAGCGGACGATGGAGCAGGGGGCCCTGAGCAGCCCTGGGGGTCCTGGCATCCCAAGGGCCCCCTCCCAGCGGCCCCAGGGAGCAGAGGACTTGCTTCCATCTGTCAGAGGGGGAAACTGAGGCCCACGGAGGGCGGTGGAGGATACAGCACCCCGTGAAATGTCCATCCCAGGGCCCAGCCTCCAAACACGCGAAGAAGCCGTCACGACGGATCCCGGAGGGCCCTCGAAGACGCCCCTGCCTGGCAGATTCCAGACCCGACTCCAAACTGTTAGTTCCGAGTGCCCCTCCCAATCCGGGCCGAGGGCCCCAGACACACACGCACATCCTTGAAGTTTACGCTCATTTTATTATAAAAAAATACAGAATCCAAAGTTGATTGTAATGGAGGGGGGGGTCCCGGTCGCCAGCTCCAGGCGTGACGCCACCACCCGCCCACGATGCCCCCTACAAAAGCCCCCCACCCGGCATCCAGGAGCCGTCTCCTGGCGGCCTCGCATCATTATATATTTATATATAATATATATAAAACACAGATCAGGAAAGGCGGGTAGGAAATATGAAATCTGTATAAATGCGGTTTGCTTCTTTAAAGTGTCGGGGGGGTGTCTTTTCTTGGTGGTGGCCCCCGTGTTTCCTTTTGTCCTGTTTTCTTTTCTCTTACAAACGTTATTAGTTCGGAGAGTAGGGGCAGGGGCTCCGACAGACACACGAGCTTATTGCGAAGTGCGGCTTCTACTCTAAAAAGTCCCCCCACCCCCCCACCAAAATAAAAGTGCCCCCCCTCCCATGAAGGGGTAAGAAAAAAAAGAAACTTTCCAGGCCATCCTTAGGAATACAGTAAAAATAAATCACAGTATATGCTTGCTGGCTCTATTTACAGAAATGTCACGTCTTCTGGGCCTCGGGGGCGAGCGGGTGAGGCTGGGGGGACGGGGCGGGGCCTAAGCGGTTCTAAGACGGGGGGGCGGGGGCTCTGATGGGGCCAGGGCTCCACAAGGGGCTCTCTGGTGAGGCACCCTGGAGGGAGGAGGTGGGGGGGGTGGGGGGTGGGGTCTGAGGTGGGCTCTGATTCCTGGGCCGGAATCAGGGGCACGCATCCCCGGCCCCTTCCGTCTCAGACCGACCGGCCTGTCCCAGGGCACCGGAGGGTCAGCCAGACCAGGGGTCTCCCGATCCCCGTGCCCCGGGGGGGCCAGGGACCCACGCAGCATCCACTCTGTCTCCTTCCCAAAGTTACCGGCGACAGCAAGGAATAAATTAAATTAAAAACTCAAGTCTTTCTGATTCCGCCGTAAAAGAAAAGCCCTAGCGAGAGGTTCTTGGGCTCTCCGGCACCCTGGAAGGAATGGCTTGGCCGGGAGGCTGGACAGACACCCGGCCTCTCAGGCATCAGGGCCTTCAGCCGCGCCCCCCAGGGCTGGCCCTGGGGCGGTGGACGGCCCCCCCCTGCCTGGCAGGGCAGCACCAGTCGTGGGAGAAACGGAGTCTCGAGCTGGTCTCTAGGCGGGGCATCCAGGTGGGCTGGGGCTAGGAGCCCAGGAGGGTCCACAGCACAGGGACGGTGCTGAGGACCAGCTGGCAGGCGCCCAAGCCACTGCACGAGTTATTGCTGGTGAAGATGGGCTCCGGGGCCTCGTACAGGGTCTCGTCTGGGGGGACACGGAGACAGGATGGTCAGCAGGGGGCCCCCCTCCCCACGGGGCTGCACCCCCACACCCACATTGTGCCTCAGCTGTCCCTCCCAGACCCGGAGATTTCTGTCCATCTCGGTCGGGGCTGTGCCTTTTGTGCAGAGCGTGGCAAACGGTAGGTGCCAAATGTGTGTCCGGCACCTGGGTGAAGTCACAAGGCTGCGGAGACACCCCCCCCCCCTTCTCTGCGTGTGGCTTTGATGTCTCAAGAGCTCAGAACGTGGACCCTTTGGTCTATCTTGGGGCACCTTCCTGGCGTTCACTCTTGGATGAAAGGAGCTACGGCCTCAGCAGAGGGCCCGGTCACGGACTTCACCCTCAGTCCCGAAGGTCTGAAATGCTGTCCTCGTTCACACGTGAGGAAACTGAGGCTCGGGGTCAGGAGCCGCCCCCGCCATTGCTGAGGTTGAGGGACTCCCCGGGCTGTGTTGGGACCACCCCCTGGCTCTCCTCCGTGGGCTCTGTGCGCTCGGCACACAAGGGTGGGGGATGAAACCCTGCGCGATGCCCTGAGCACTTACTGGTTGGCCGCACGTAAACCTTCAGCCTCAGGCAGGGTCGGTCCACAGCATTGGGCGGTGTGGCAGCTGGAAGAGAGGGGGATGGGGGTTGGGGAGTAGGGGGCTCTCAGTGCCAGAGACCTCCTGGGGCTACATCCCTTCCCCACACTGGTCACTCGACCCTGACCCAAGGCTACGGGAGGTTCCGCCCATAAAACTCCTAACCACACCTCAAAGCCCTAGACACAACGCCCTCTATTTCCCAGAAGTCCTCCCGCATACTTCCCCTGCCCCTCCCTTTGCTGAACCCCGACCCCAGAGACTGGGGGTGCCTGTGTCTGGTTCCACGTCACCCCAAAGCAGCACAGAGCAAAGTTCGAAGGTGTTGAATAAAAATGTTTTTAACCAGTCAGAAAAAAAAAAAAAAAATTCAGTGTAACCAAATGACTGATCTGGGATCGAATACCTGCTCTCTGGTGTCTGTGGGCAACTCACCCCCTATCTGGGCCTCGTGCGTCGCACAGTAAGTGCTCTGGAAATGATTACTTCCATCTGGGAGCTCACAGAAGCCAGTCACCCCTGGGAGACAGGCTATGCGCCCACCTCGCGCGGAGAGGGACGCACCCTGCTGGAGGTCACAGGGAGGCCGAGGCGTTAGGTCCCCACACCTCCAGTTCCACCTTTCCTGCTCCCTGCCTCTCGGCCCACACGGCCCACGGAAGCTCCCGGAGGGGCCGGGGTCACACCATAGCAGTGAGTCATGCGGGAGGCGGCCTGGGGACCAGGGTAGGGAGGGGAAGGAGGCCTGAAGCCCAGTGGGGGCCACGGGGGTTCACGTGTGACAACGGCACGGGCACACCCCCCCCACCCCGTGCGCACGACCCGGCACACGGACACGCTCAGGCCTGTCCCCCTGTCCTCCTGGTGGCCACTGCCTCTGCCCGCCCCCCAGAAGCCCCTCACGCTGGAAAATGAAGACAAAAAAGCATGTAATAAAAATAATATTCGTCATAGAGTAATTACGATAATTATCTTTATGAAACTCCCGTCCTGGAAAGAAAAATGTAATTTTTCTTATATTACGAGGACTTAATTTAAACACCTTCTCCCTTCCTCCACCCGCTTCTTCCGTGAATTAAAAGGAAAAAAAATCCAAGTAGAGCAGAAAGAACGAAGCCTCACAGAGTTTAATGTGACGCAGCGGGAAGGAGGGTAGCGAGGGGCTGCGTCTCCCCACGGCCCCAGGGGCAGACCCCGCGCCCCACCCGGCTCCCTGCGGGCCCCCACGAGGCCGGCCGAGAGATGGGGATCTCCGTGCCCCTCGGGGTCTCAGTGGCTCTGCAGAGGCATCAGCCCCACACCAACGCGGGCTCCCCGATGCCCCCATGCCGGTGGGGACAGTGCCTAGACTCCCGTGTTCCTGGCTAAGTCCCTGCAGAGTCACGGGCTGCCAAGCGCACAGCAGCGTCCGGTCCCCAGACCCTGCCTTTGGCACTTTAGGGGGAGGAAGAAGGATGCCCCTGGAATCCCTCCCCCCTCCCATGTGCAGCAGAGCCAGGGACAGCCTCCCTCAGCCCCGCCCACTCGCCGCGGGGCTGTGCCTGAGGGTCCCCAAGCCCTGAAAAGCAGCTCCCACAGTCCTCCGGGAATCTTGGGCCAGGTGGGCCTGGTGAGGGGGAGATGGTGGGGGAGGGTGGCCGGGGGAGGGCTTGGGAGCTCCCTGCCCAAGCCAGGGTGTGATGGGCAGAACCCGAGCTCTGCCTTCGCCCCTGGCTTTGACCACGCTCCCCTCCCCCACCAGAGTCCCTACACCCGTTTGGGGGGGGGGAGGGGCAGTGACCACCCCTGATCTCAGTGCCGGCAAGTTGATGGTGGAGCCATCCATTCCCCCAGCCCAAAGGCCTAGTGGCTTGATCCACAGACAGGTCACAGAGGGGCATCTGCGGGTTTGTGACCTCAGCCCCACTCTGAGCCTCAGTTTCCCCGTCTGAAAATGGGAACTCTAGATAGTGAGGCCTCGGGGGCTTGCGAGAAGGATGATTCCATTCAAGCGCTTGACCCGGGAGACACAGAGGCCAAGGCTGGCCCAGACCCCATCTCCCCATACCAGGACTCTGCTGCCCCCCAACCCCTGTGCCCCCCGCTCTCCCCCCGTTCCACACTGCCACGTTGTCTCTACCTCCTCCTGCTCCCCCCACGTGCTGCTCCTCAGACCCCACCCCCCATGCACCCCCGGCCCCCCTCGTGCACCCCCCCGGCCCCCCTCGTGCACCCCCCCCCCCGCACCCCCGCGCCCCCGCACTCACAGATGTAGTAGTACTCGTGGCCCGGACGGAACTCGAAGCCGAGGGAGAAGGGCGTGAAGAGCTGGAACTTCTCCGAGAACTTGAGCGGCCCCCCGGGCGCCGCGGGCCGGTTGCACTCCCAGCGCTTGAAGCCGCGCTGCCGGTGGTCGCAGGACGCGTGGCCCTCGCCGTTGACCATGTACAGCACGTAGTGCTCCATGCGCTCGGCCGGCGGCAGCGGCGCCCCGTAGTGCGGGCAGTAGATGTCCAAGTAGTCGTTGATGCTGACCTCCACCGTGTAGCCCCCGCCGTCGTCCGCCGCGCCCGCGTGGAACCTGGGCCCCGCGGTCCGCGCGGGGAGGCCGGGGGGGGGGGGCGGGGAGCACGAGGGGCGCTGGGTCAGCGCGGGCGGTTGCGGGACGGGCCGGGGGCGGGGCCGGCGCGGGGGACCCGGGAGAAGCTCCGGGGCGCGGGCCCACGTGCCCCTCCCCCTCCCCCTCCCCCCAGGCCGCCCCGGAGCCTCCCGCCCGCCACTAGGCGGGCCTCGGGGGAGGAGGGGCGGTCGCCTCGCCGGGCATTCTGGGTAACCGCATGCAACGGAGCAGGTGCGGAGCCCCGGGGGCCCAGCCTCCCTCCCGTAGGCCGCGCGTCCGGGCCCTTCCGTGACGGGGCCGGCACGAGCTGCCCCCGCTCCCCGTCACGAAGTCCCTCTCCAAACAAACGTTACTGCCTGACTGCCACGTCCCCTCCTCCAGGCAGTCCCCAGGCTGCCCACCACAGGCAGCCGCCCTGGCTTTTCCTCGGCAGATCTGACTGCCAAGGCGGCACAGGTGGGTGGGGCCTGGAGCTGGGTGTTCTGGACCCCTCTCCTAGCGTCAGTTTCCTTGCGGGGGCGGGGGGGGGGTGTTAGGGTTTGGCGCGAAGGTCGCCCCAGCGCGGCTCAGAGGTGCTCTGGGTCGCGCCCCCAGCCTCAACTCCTTACCTCCCGTGTGACCCCAGCAAGTCCGGGGATCTCCCTCCAGGGCCTCTGCGACTTGACAACTGCCCCCCCAACCTCCCGGTCACCTCACCAGGTTCCCCCACCCCTGCCGCCTCCGCCCCTCAGCCCCGCTTCCCAGCCTTTGCCCTGGAGGTCCCAACTGTCAGGCAGCCTGTGCACGCAGCCTTGGGGAGCCCCCCCAGACCCAGCTTCGTCTGGCGAGGATAGAGGTCAGCTCCCCCCACCATCACCGCCTCAGGCCACAGCGACAGGAGCCCTTAGATCTCCCGGACGCGGTCTCCTGGGTCCCTGTCAAGTAAACGCAGCCTGGACCGAGGAGGGACAAGGGGGCCTCCGGAGAGGAGCTTTATTAGCACATAAAAGGCCTAAAAGCAGAGGAGGGGTGGGAAGCCCCTTCTCCCTCTCCGTACAGGCATGGAAACTGAGGCCCAGTGAGGGTCGACAGCAGAAGGGGCCCAGGCTGCTTGGACCCCAGCTTGGCCACGCCACGCCTCTGTGGCCCAGTCCGCGGGAGGGAGCCGAGGTGCGGCCCCCATGCCGGGCAACTGAGGGGGGGGGCAGGATTATCAGCGGGCATTGGCTGCCCCCCTGCAGCCCGGAGGCGCTGCGCCAGGTCGGGGCGGCTCCGGGGACCCCAGAGGGGGGAGTGAGGCAGCGGGAGACCTTGCTCACTCGTGCCTCAGTTTCCCAACCTGACACAGGAGATCTCGTGGGGATGTCAAGTCTGCGGCTGAGGCGCAGACTCCCGAGAATTCCAGCTCGGAGAGTCGGAGGGAGCAGACTCACCTCCAGCCCTTCCCTGCTCTCGGACCGCCCAGGAATGGGGAGCTCTGCCCACCCCCACAGGAGTGGGATGCTGTTTGCAGATTCAGTGAACACAGCAGTGAGACTCGGGGAGTGGAGGTCAGTTGGGGGCTGCAGATAGCTCTGTGTTCAGGCTCGGGCTTGCACCCAGCTAGGTCTTGTGGTTCATTCTCGTCTCAAAGCCTCGGTTTCCAACTCTGTACAGTGGGGACAGTCCTTGAGAACGCCAGTCGTGTACATAGCAGGCCCTGCACAGAGGCAGGGCAGCCCAAAGTCAGGCTGGGCCAGGGTCAGGGTCAGGCTCACAGCAGGGTCAGGCTGGGACCAGGGTCAGGCTAGGTCAGGGTCAGGGCCAGGGTCAGGCTCAAAGCAGGGTCAGGGTCAGGCTCATACCAGGGCCAGGCTGGGACAGGATCAGGCTGGAGCAGGGTCAGGGTCAGGCTCACAGCAGGGCCAGGCTGGGGCAGGGCCAGGCTGAGACAGGGTCAGGGTCAGGCTTGGACAAGGTCAGGATCAGGCTGGGATAGGGACAGGGTCAGGCTCACAGCAGGGTCAGGCTGGGACCAGGGTCAGGCTAGGTCAGGGTCAGGCTCACAGCAGGGCCAGGGTCAGGACCAGGGTCAGGCTCAAAGCGGGGTCAGGGTCAGGCTGGGACAGGGACAGGGTCAGGCTGGGGTAGGGTCAGGCTCACAGCAGGGCCAGGCTGGGGCAGGGTTAGGCAGCGACCCTGCCCATCCCTTGGGCTGCCCCTCGGCTGGCCAAGCACGGGTGTCTCATGGACCGGCTGTGTTCTCTGGCCGCTTGGGCGAGATCGATGCAAAAGCCACTCCAGGCTTTTTCAAAAGTCGTTTTCGCTCCTTCCCAGCCCATTGAAAGCCCCATTGATCAGCCAATCGATGACAGCCGTGGCCGAGCGCCTGCCAGGACCACCCAGGCCCGACCCTGCAGGGGAGGTGGAGGTGGGGAAACGACGGTGTGGGGGAGGGGGGGCACAGGACCGGCCCCTGTGCTGGCCCCGGCCCCCTCTGGTCCTCAGTTTCCCCTCTCCTCCCTGGCCTCTGCTGCAGGGATGTACGCTCAGCCTGAAAGGGAAGAGCTCAGCTCTCGGCGGGGCCTCGCAAGACGAATGGACTCGGGGGTGGGGCTGCCGGGGCATCGCCGACTCCCCACCCCACCCCTGCCCGTGCTTCTCCATGGTGCCTGCCTCCCCTGCACTGGACCAACGTCGTTCTCCTCTCCCGTTTAATCTCCCGAAAAACGTCCGAAAGCGAGGCTGCTTTGCTGGCCCAGAGGCTGGATGCTTGGGCCCCGCCAGGCGGGCCAGGCTCCTGGCCTCCCCAAATCCGGGGCTCGCTTTTCTGAGCGTGAATCAGACCCTCTGACTCACTGACTCAGAGCTGCCCCGTCACGCAGAGTAAAACCCACTCCTCCCGGGTCACAAGGCCTGTGTGGCCTCACCGTCCCCACCCTCGCTGTCGGAGTTGTTGTCCTCCAACTGCCCCCAGCTCACTCCCTCCAGCCACACCAGCCTTCTGGCTGCTCCGGTTCCCACCCCAGGGCCTTTGCATGTGCTCCTCTGCCCAGCCTGCTCTCTCCCGCCTCCTCCACCTCATCACGTATCTCATTCCAACATCATCATATTTTTACCTTTACGCGGTCTGCTGTCCGCCCCCCCCACCCCGGACCCTGGGGGCCAGCCTCCTCCTCCGCCCCTTTCCCTCACCGCCGGCACAGGCCTCGTGCACAGTGCCTCCACGCGTCTGTTGATCAAACAAAGGCCGAAGATTCAAGGTCTTTGAGGTGCCGGAGTCACAGGGGGCAGACAGTGACCCACACATGGAGTGAGGACCCCCGGCAGGTGCGTCCCAGAAGAAGCCCCCACCCCTCCAGCTCTGGCTGCCTAAGCGGACCATTGTTTTCCCCTCCCCGGCTCTAAAATAGTGATGGCCTCGCTGCGTTGGCATTTCCCGGTTCCAAGTTGGCGGGCAAACCAGGGGCGGGCGCCTGGCCCCTGCTCAGGGTGGCGCCTGTGCGGGGGAAGGGCCCAACCCCAAAACCAAGCCGGTGCAAGCAAGACAAAGCTTTCATTTTCTCCATTAGTGAGGAAGCCTGATATGCAACAGAGAGACAGAAAAACTCTCACTAAGGGGTTAATGACTGACTTGGGACGGGTTCCCAGACAGAGGGCTCCTGAGGCTTTCCCCTCCCGTGCCACACCTTCACCCCCACTCTCGTTCACCCTGCCGGCTGCCTGCCAACGTGCACTCCTCCAGGCAGCCCTCCCAGCCCCTGGCGGACCCGACCCTGCCCGCCAAACCCACCCCTACCCCGCAGCCGCCCCCGCGCGGCTAATTAGCTCCAATCGGGCCATTGTCAAGTCATTAGACGCTAATAGCAAAGCAACTAATTAGGAGTCTCGCCCAAAATGGGAGTGGGGAGGGCTGTGCCACCCCCCCCAGACTAGAAGTTGAGGCAGGGGTGAGGCGCCAGCAAGCTGAAGCCCACGCCACCCTGCCAGCTGCACTTGGGACCAGCTCCCTGGTCTGAACCCAGTCACGCCGCCTAGTGACCAAGACCCCAGGGAAGGACACACCCAGGCGGGCCCTGGGTGGGCAGCAGGGTCCCGAGGCCCAGTCTGGGGCAGGGTCAGCCCCTCCCCACCGCCATCCCCGGCGAGGCCCAAGACCTCGGCACGCACCCCCAGCTTTCTGAGGGGTCGAGAAGACACTCCCCCACCTGAGGCCTGGCCACCTTCCTTCTGCTGCGGCGAGGGGCGGGGGGGGGGGGGAGCTCCGGTGCTGGGGGGAGCCTCAGAGAAACCCGGGCCCCCAGGTGGTGCGGGGTCAGCCTCGGGGAGGGTGTGTGCGGAGGGGGTGGGTAACTGAAGCAACGACCCGACCGCGGAGCTGAAGCCAGAGGTCAGCCCCGCCTCTGGGCCCCGGGGTCAGCAGCACACAGGACGTGGCTGTCCTGGACCCCCCCCGCCCCCACCCCCCAGTGTCCTTAGCCGGCCTTGGACGCAGCAGCCTCTAGGACTGGGGACAGCCCGACAGGCCCGCCTTCCCCGGAGCCACGGGTGAGTCACTGTCTCCGGGTCCATGAAAGGGAGGCATAACGGGGTGGGCAGATCGGACGGGTGCATGGCTGGGCCGGCCGAGGGGGCAACTTGGCTCGTGTAGTGAACGGAACCGCTTGAAACCAAAATCCCCAGGTCCGACAGGGCAACCGAGGCGTGGCGGCCGAGCCCCCAGGGCGCAAGAGAGCAGGCGTGGGGGCGAGACCCCGGCCAGGGCTGGCCTGTCAAAGTGTGGCTGAGGTGGGGACCGAGCTGTGCCGGTGCACCTAGCGGTCATCCGTGTGGAGGCGCAGACGTGGCACGGGGTCCGGGGCTGTGGGGGGGCACAGCCGAGCCCTCCCCCTGGACCCATCTCCAAAGGAGAGAAGTCCCCCAAAAGCCACGCCACGGGGCAAGGCTGGCCGCGTCTCCCGCTCCTGAGGGTAAGGAGAGGGGTGCGGGCCTGGCTTAGGCCGATGGAAGGAGACGGCCGGGCCCTCAGAAACACCGCCCCCCAGACCCCGTGAACGCACGTGCTGCCCCAAGAACCACGTCCACGGGTGACCCCGAGGGGCCCGCAGACCTCACGGAGACGTCTGGGGGGGCCCGGAGGTCAGAGCTGCCGGAGCCAACGCAGGCACAGCGCCCCAAGGGGAGGCACCGAGGCTGGGGACAGGGAAGGCCCGGCTGCCCATCAGACCCCAGAGGCAGACCCGGACAGAAGTTGCCCAGGCCCGCGGTGGGGGGGGGGGGGGGGGCGGCCCTCAGAACTGCCCCCCCCACCCCCCTCAGCTGTTTCTCGCCCTGTCCTTCGGGCTGGACCGTCGCTGTCCATGCAGATTTGGGGTCCAGCCCCAGAAGCCCCTGTGTTCACCCGCAGGAGCTGCCTCGGTTCCCCTCTCTGTTGGGGACCTCTGAGCCCCTGGGGTCACGCCGGGGCCACAAGGGCCCTGCCACCGTCTGCTGACCGCCACACCTGTCGGCCCCCACTTACGGAGACGCGGAGGCTCCCGGCGGCCAAGCCGCCAGCCTGAGCTCGTGCCCGGGCTCCCCGCGGCACCCCCGGGCCCCACCCTCGGGCCCCGGGTGCCCAGACCCAAGCGGCCTCGCCCTCCAAGCTCTGAAAGCCAGGCAGACTGACCTCTCTCGAACAAAACCAAAAACCCTCGTACAGCAAAATATGGCATCACCCGCGCAAAGCCACTTCTCCCCAGGCCCCGGGCAGGGCTGCAGCGCCCCGGGGACCAGGGAGGCCCGACGCCTCCACCGTGGGAAAGACCCTCTCCGGTCGCCATTTTCCTATCTGCACCCCCACACGCGGAAGCACACGCAACCCCCTTCGAACGCTCCCGCGGCCCCGAGCCGCCCGGTGCAGGTGGGTTCCGGGCCCACAGCCCCCGCCCGCATCGGCACCACCGCGCACGTGCAGGCCCGCGCTCGCCACTCGGGTGGGGGACTCGGGGACAGCGGGCGCCCTGCACAGTCCCCCGGCGAGGACCCACCCGGCTCGAGGAGGGGACAGAGGAGGACAGCCAGCCGGGCCGCCATCGCTGGAACCGTCGGCCCCCTCACCGGGGGCCCTGGGACGGCCGGGGCCGGGCCGCACGCGCAGCCACACGCGTGCACTCTGCTCACAGATGCGCTAAAGACACACGTGTGCGCCCCCCGCACACACACACACACACACACACACACACACAGCCCCCCCCCCCCCCGTCCTCCCCGGCGCAGACACGCACACGCAGACGGGCACGCGCACCCCCGGGCACGCGCATTCCACGCGCAGACGCGCCGTGCGAACACGTGCATGCACTCTGGCACAATCACGCACACGCGTGTGCAAACATGCCAGAGCCGGGAGGCACATGCGTCACCCTGCCACGCAGGCGTGTGTGTGAGTGACCCCTGCACGCCGCGGGAAAAAGCACGCGAGTGCACGCGGCGACAAAGGCGGAGACACGGAAGCCTGAGCCGGAGGCCGCACGGACCTTCCGCACACAGCACGAGCCCCCCGTGGCTGCACACGCGGCCCCGCCGGAGGGCCCAGCCCCACCCGGCCGCGGACAGGTGCAAGGACCAGGGAGGAGGCGGCGCGCGGCCGGCCTGCGGGGGTGACCCGCCTGCGGGTGGCTGACCCGGACAGCGGGGCCCCACCCTGCCGCGGCGGTGACGGTGGGTGCGGGGCTCGCTCGGCCACGTCCACCAGCCGCGTGTGCGCAGGAAATGCGCTGCGCGGCAGGAGGATGTGACTGGGAAAACAGAGCCACACGCTTATTACCTTGGTGCAGGTACGAGGCCGGGCGGGCACGCGTGGCCGGCCTCACCGCGGCACTGCCTGTCCGTTCCCCACGTGAGCACACCCGTCCGTCCCTCCAGCTCCTGCACGACCGCCTGTCCCCCCACCCAGGTG
Organism: Lynx canadensis; assembly: GCF_007474595.2. Taxonomy (NCBI): domain Eukaryota; kingdom Metazoa; phylum Chordata; class Mammalia; order Carnivora; family Felidae; genus Lynx; species Lynx canadensis. Next base: position 613,711 of record NC_044304.2, on the reverse strand, counting down.
TGCCCAGCCCTCGCTCTGACCCCTTCCCTGCTGTGCCTTTTGTGTGCGCCCCTTCTCTTGGGCACCCCCCCCCATCTCCTCCACCTGCCGCCGCACTGATCCGTTACTAACCCAGCCGGGTCTCTCGTCTCTACCCGCGGGACTGCCGCCAGCTCCAGGCCTGCTCGCGGACCCTGCACCTCTGCCCTGGGCAGCCGCCTCTGGGGAAATCACCATTCCTGGGTGCCCTTGGACCCGAGGCCCGACACCACCCCTCCTCCCGTGTCCGACACGCACCCTGTCACCGGCTGCAGGTTCCAGGCCAGCCGGCCCCGGGCAGCGAACCTCCCGAGAGGTCCCTGGGCCACCGAGGCCCTCGGGCAGCTGGTCGGAACAGGACTGTCAGGTCAGCAGCAGGAGGCACTCGGGTGTGAGGCCAGAGCCGGGCACCTGGGGCTGCCTCGTCCCCCCGGCCGGGATCCTGTCCACAGCCCTGTGGCAGGTGGGGCGGCAGGCCGCCCCAACCACCCCCTTCCCGTCCCCATTCGAGGCTCCTCGTGTGTTTGGCGTTTGCTAGAACAAAGGACAGGCCATGCCTGGGACGGAGATTCCAAAGCTGAAACCAAAAACTTGGGCCGGGGAGGCGCTGCCCGCTGGGCTCCCCCGCTCGGCCGCAGGGAAGAGCCTTAATCAAACCCACATGTGACCAGCAGGGCAAGGCGGCCAGGGAACCCGCTCCGCGGTGGCCTGACTGTCCCTGTGCAGCCCGGGGTCTCTGCCCTCAGCCCTGGGGCCCAACCCCACAGCTGAGCGACTGAGGGGGGCGTCTGGGTGCGCTCCCTGCCCCCCACGGCAGGACAGTGGCCACCCTTGTCCCAGAGCCTGCCTCAAAGACGGCCCTTTATGCAACTTTCTGCCCGACAGTAACGGGATGGCAGAGGACAGTGAGGGTGTCTTGACCGGCACTTGAAAGGGAGAGAAAGTGACCAGTGGCAGAGGGACAGGAAGCAGAGAGACTGGCCTCCTCACTCCCGTGCGCAGCCCAGCCGGCCCTGGGAACGCCGTGGGAGCCTGGGTGCTGGGGCTGACCCCTCGGAGTGCTGGCCTCCAAACCCCATCTCCCGTGGGCCCCCCGGCCTTGGAGAGCCGGCGATGGCCCAGAGGCTTCTGCAGATGTCCAGGACATGGTCAGTTACCAGCAAACTTTTCTCAGTCGGATTAACCAGGACTCCGGCTGCCCCCCAAATTGCACTTAGCGCTGGGCGCCGAAGGGGTTGTGCGGGCGGGCAGGACACCGCAGCCAGGCGTAGCAGGCTGGGCACGAGGCCACCTGGGTCCCCACCTCCGCTCCTCTCCCCTCACCGTGACCTTGAGCCAGGCACGCGTGCATTCTGTGCCTCAGTTTCCCCATCAGCACCGGGAGGACGGGAGAGGATGCCGCCGGGCCAAGACTCCCAGGACCGCTCCTGGGTGCCTCAGTCTCCCCACCTCTACAAAGCTAGGACCTTGGGCCCCCTGGAGCGAAGACGGTCCTGGTTTGGTAGGGAGGAACAGATCAACTTCCCCGAGTTCACGTGGGGACCCACCCGCAGGACGCGCCCACGGACCCCTTGCCCCAGGGGGAGGGGGAGGCCGCGGTCCCCCACCCGGCACAGTTCAGCGATGAGGTTCCCCGGGGGATCTCCACCAACTCCGACGCCGCCGGCAGACGTCCCCGGAGAGGCCCCAGGATGGGGGACCCCCAAGTCCGGGAAAGGAACTCGGGGCCGCCCAGCTTCCGAGGGTCCCCCCCGAACTCCGGGGGCTGGCGGCGCTCTGGGCGCGCAGGGCGTCCGGTGGGGCGCCCTGCGAGTGTGCGGGGGGGGGGGGGGGAGGATGCACGAGGAGCGGGAGCGCCCCGAACTCCGGGGCGCCGGAACTCCCTGGGGGCTCCCGCCGGGGCCCGCGGCGCCCCCCGCCCCCGCCCCCGAGGCGGAGCGCGCTCGGGGGCCGCCCAGAGCCCGGGGCGCGGAGGCCCGGCCGGGGTGGGGGGCGCCCGGGGCCCCCGGCGCCGCCTCCCCGCGCGCGGCCGCGCTCACCTGGGGTTGCTGCGGTTCCAGTAGACGGCGTAGCGGTCCGAGTTGGCGCGGGCGGCGTCCTCGGCGCGCGCGAAGGGCGGCGGCGGCGGCAGCGGCAGCAGCAGCAGCAGCAGCGGCAGCAGCGGGCGCTGCGCGGGCGCCATGGCCCCGGTCCGGCCGCCGCGCTCGCCTGGCCGCCGCCTGCCAGCGGTCTCCGCCTCCTCCGCCGCCGCCGCCGAGCGGGCGGGCTCGGGGCGGGCGGGAGGAGGGCGCGCCGGCGCTTGGAGATCCCCGGCCGCCCCCCCCGCCCGTGCGCGCGCGACCTCGGGCGCCGAGAAGGCAGGCGGCGGGCGGGCGGGGCGCCGGGGGTCCTCCCCGGGCGCCGGCCCCCCCGGCCGCGCGGACTCTCGCAGCGCGGGCCGCCGCCGCAGCCGCCGGGGAGGGGCCGGGGCTCCGGCCTTTGTCCCGCCCGAGCGCCGGGAGGGCCGCGGGCGCCCCCTCCTGCCGTGCCCCGGCCACGCGGGGGCCGGGTGGGGGTGGGGGGATGGCCCCCCTCCTGCCTCCGCCGCGCCCACCCCACCCCCCCACCCCGGGCCAGACCGTCCCCGACTCGTCCCTCGTCCCTCCCGGTGGGGCTGCCTGCGGTTGGCAGCCCTGGGGTCCTGCCCTCCCCCGGCCCCCCGGAGACGCCCAACTCCGGGGGGCCTCGAGCCACCGCCACCGCCCCCATCATCCTCACAAGGGTCCCCTGCGCTCCTCTCCCTCAGGACAGCAAGGCGGTCTGCGGAGCCTGGCTCCCGGGACAGGAGGAGGCACAGAGACGACTCACCCCCTCTCCGTCCCGCCGTCATTCAGTCATTCCAACCTAGACCCCAAATCCTAACCTAAGCGAGCTAACCAGCTTCATGCCTCCCTGTTCCTCCTGGGCAGGTGTTTTCGGCACGTGCTGGCCCGAGTCCAAAGGCTGGTCCACCACTGCCTCCCTGGGGGACCTCAGGGCAGTCACTTGTCCTCTGTGGGCCTCTGTTTCCTCTCCTGGAAAATGGAGCAAGAGTCTCTGCTTCAGCTCCTGAGCGTGGGGGGCACAGAACAGGTGCCCACTACACAAGGGATCTGCCCGAGCCACTCAGGGTGGGATCCAAGCTGCCCAAGGTAGGATCCAGGCCAACAGCAGATGAAGTCCATACACAGATGAAATCCGACCCCGGAGCAAGACAGAGAAGGGCATCTGGGCACAGTGCACGGCTTCAGCGGAGGCCCAGAGTGGTCGCTCCTGGGGAGCTCACTGGGGGCCTGTTCCTCCGTTTTCCGGTCTTATGCATGCCACAGCCTCTGTCACCAGACTCTGAGTTTATAGAGGTACTCTGTCACCAAGTGCTGGCTGGAAACTGCTAGTGGTGCCCAGCCGGGGTCCACCTCTCTGGATTTGTTTCACTTGCCCAGGCCTGGTGAGAGTGAGACCAGAGCCCTTGAACTAGAGGGTCCCCACGGGAGGGAGTGTTGCAGGTCCTCGTAACAGGAGCCATTAGAGGCCAGAGACCGACAAACTAACCTTCACCCCAGCAAAGTGGATGGGCCCACGCCAGCCACGTGCCTCCAGGGTGTTGGGGGGCACACGCCACACGACGCCTGAGTTTCTCCCCCCCACCCCTTCCCAACCTTTGCTCAGGCTGTGCCCTGAGAGTACCTCCCTTTTTTGTGCCATTCAAATTCTGATCATCCATCAAGGCCGGTCCCTGCCCCCGTGCCACCCCCCCACCCCCGCCCCCGCCACGAGGAGGTTCTCAGTCCTCTGTCCCCTGGAGAACTCAGCCTGCCTGTCCTGGGTGTTGTTCTCTTACCTGACTGCGGGTACCCGAGTCCCAGGGCTGGCCCTTCAAATAGACTCTCCGGATACCCCTGGCATGAGGGCCTGGGCTTCCAGCAACACGGGCCCAGCTCAGCACAGGATGACGGGTCTGGCCCTTTGGAGAGCACAAGGGTGGTGGTGGCCCCCAGTGAGGAAGTCCCCCTTGCACAGCTACGGAGCCACAAGCCCAGGGGCGCCAGCGGGCCTGGCCCAGCCCAGTGTCCCGCCTTCTGGAAGCTCCCACTGTTGTCCCACTTGATGGGACCTCACAGTTGGGGCTGGGGTCTCCTCTGTCAAAGCCAGCAGGACGTGAGCCTGTAGGGGGTAAGGGAAACAGAAAGGGCACACCACACAGGGAGGACGCCTCGGCGAAGGCCCAGCAATGGGGCTGCTCATTTGCATGCAGGGGCCACCAAGGCAAGAGCCGCCACGCCACTGCTGCTGCCGGGCGGATTTGAGCTGAAGCTCTGTTTTCCTTCTGTTCTTGTCTCTCTCTCAAGGTCAGAGCCAGAGCAGGGACAGGAACAAAGGCGCGCGTCCCCCATTCAACCTCCCTGCGCCCGCCGGCCGCTCCTGGAGGCGGGGCCCTGGGGAGGGGAGGGCAGGGCAGCTCCAAGGCCTGGCCCCAGGCAAGGTGGGGGTGGGGGCACAGGACCCTCTGCTCCAGGGGACTCCTGCCCCGCCGGGGGGGGGGGGGGCCACTGTGGGCACCTAGGAGGCCCTGTCCCCTCCCAGGGCCAGTGGCCACCCCAGCCTCCAGGCACAGCCAGTGTGTGCGTGGCGGGGGGGGGGGGTCAGCTGGGGCCAGGTGTCATTCTGGAGGAAGCTTCCTCTGGAGTCAAGGGTCAGAGATCAGGTTTACTCTGGGGACAGGGGTCAGTCTGGGGTTCAAGGCTCAGTGAAAGTCAGGGGTCATTCAGGGTCGGCTGTCAGCCCTGGGCTCAGATCCAGGACAGGGTCTCCGATGGGGTCTGCCCCTGTCCACCCTGCTCTGCACTCTCGGGCTGCGGGGTCTGCTCCAGACCTGGGGAGGGTCCTGCCAAGGCCAAGCTCAGACTGGGCTCCTAGCCTGTGTCTGTCACCCCTGGTCCAGCACCTGCTGCCTGCTGCCGGCCGACCCCTGGCCCGCAGGGCGAGTCCCCACGGCTTGGGGTCAGTGTCCGACACCCTTGCACCTTCAGAGGCCGCAGTGCCAGAGAAGAAGCTAAAACCGCGTGGCGGAAGTGTCTCACTCGATAACCAATGGGACCGAATGTAGCTGCCGCTCCGGCTCTGGTGGTCTTCAGAGGCCCCACTCCTCCCCGCGCCGCAGGTGCAAAGAGTGGAGCCAGCAGAGGAGCCCCCCAGGTCCCGGGAAGACGCCCCGCCTTGACGGCTGACGCGGGCCCAGCTCCCACCTGTCCCTGTTTCCCAGACGGGCGACTGAAGCCGGGGTCGGGCCGGGTCTCAAGCTGCACAGCGAGTCGTCAACCAGGAGCCCGAGACTCCAACCTGGCCGCTGGCCGTGTCCAGCATGTGTGGTGGCCTGCAGGGCAATCGAGGTACCGGGAGGGGCCGGGGCCGTGGGTCTGGACCCCCGCGACCTGGCACAGGCTAGGGACCCGCTGCGGTGACCCCCGTGTGCGAACACGAGTGCATGTGCACGTCCTGTGTGCCTCCCACACGCGAGCGTCTGCGCCGTGTCCCGGGCCTGCCTGTGAGCACAGGAAGCCCCTCCCGCGCTCGCCCGCGTGCACACAGGGGCCCCCCTTTCATCCCGGGCTGACGGGCCCCTCTCCTGGCTTTTAGCCGCTGAGAACTTCCTGCTAACAGTGCAGTAACCTCGGCGGGCGGGGGCTGCCGGTTACTCGGCACTAACGCTGGGGGGGCGGGGGGCGGGGGGGGCCGCGGAGACCGCTGCTGACAGGCACGAGGGCCGGGAAGCGGGCAGCGCACCCACCCTGCCCGGACTGGGGTGGGCGCGCGGCGGCCGGGCTTGGGGCGGGGGACGGGGGACAGGCAGTGTGTTCCCAGCTCCGGATGGCAGAGCGCGGGGTCTCTCCTGACCTCATTAGAGTAATTAACGTGCCTTTTGAAGCTCGAAACATCGCTCAGAGCTGTGGGGAGGGGGCGCAGATCACAGGGCGGGAGAGCCGGGGACGGTGTCTGCGTGCCTGTTAAAAGCGTGTCCCAGTGGGTCTGACGCAGAGAGACAGACGGAAACCAAGACCAAGTGAAAGAGACCACGCAGATGGAGAGAAACACAAAGGAGGTTCAGAGTCAGAGAAAGAAACGCAAGGACGAAAACAGAGAGACAGAGACGAGTGGAGAGAGACCCACGGTGGGGGGACGCGTGGAGAAAGAGCCAGAGCCAGAAGGGCAGGGCGTGGGGGACATCTCTGGGGCCTGGCCTCATTTTTGCCACCTTCCCCAGAGGACCTGCTGGGCCCTCAGTGCGGGACCCTCCCAAAGAACAGCATGGGAGGAGCAGTCAGGGAGGACTTCCTGGAGGCAGCAACTGGTCAGCACAGGAGAAGGGTGAAACGTGACATCTGGAGTGTGGGAAGGCCAAGAGAGATGCCTAGGGAAGCAGACTAGGGACCTGAGCAGAACACCCCAGCTGGAGAGAAGGCTGGCCAGCTGACACGACGGAAATGGCTTCTCTACGCCCTGGCAGCAGGCAGGGATGCAGGCTCGGCGTGGTAGGGCGGGCCGGCTGGCCTGAGCGGCGGGCGGGCCCAAGAGCCGACAGATCCCTAGCAGGCAGCAGGCTCAGGCCACGCCACCACGGACACGGGGACAAGGCAGGGCTCAGGATGAAGCAGGGGACACGGAGAGCCCACCGGTGCGACAGCTTGGCTCCACCTCCCTCCCACCCAACCCTCTGCGGGCCAGCAGGGGACGCCGGACGGCACGAGGCTGCCACCTGGTGGCAGCTCCTCACAGCGACACGGCTGTGGCAGGTCTGGCCAATGGGCAGCCCCGGGGCGGGGCCGGGGAGACCTCAGGCTGGGCAGCCGCTGGCCAGCCCCTCCCCTCTGACTCTCCACCACCAAACTGAAGAGGGTCGGGGTGTCAGGCCACAACTGGAATCCACCCAGAAAGAGCAGCTCTCGAGGAAAGACAAGGCCCGAAGCGAAACCCACCGAACTCCTCGCCGGGGGTGGGAACTCAGGTGCGTCAGTGCCACGGGAGGCACAGGGGTCCTGAGGCCGCAGGACGCTCCGGCCCCATTCGCTACTGACGGCGCTCCTTGGGAAACACCCCCGGAGGTGCTGGTGCCGTGAGCAGGGTCAGGTGGGGACACCAGAGGACGTGGCACTTGCAGGGCTCCGGGTTTAAGGTGGCACAGAGCAGGGAGCCCGAGCAAGGACTGTGACACGGGAACAGGAGTTCTCTCTGGGCCTTTACCCCAGCAGGTGAGCGCACGTCTCCCCCTTCTCTCCGTCTGCCTCGTAGGATTCCTCACTGGGCCTTCGGGCAGCTGGGGGCAAGTCCAGAGAAGCCCAGCTTGGTCACAGGTGGGAGGACGGGGACCCGGACGGAGCCCCGCTCTGTTGCCCACCCACCGCTTACGAGTTAGCACCCAGGGTCGGGCCCCACGCACAGATGAGCGCCGGCCACAGAACCACCGCTGCCTTTATTGTCTCCAGCCCGGTGGGAAGATGCTTCCAGACAGGCCGCTCAGGCCGCCCGGCCCCACCCCCACCCCCAGCAGGCTGCAGCTGGGGGCTGCCTCACCCCACAGAGGAGGGCGAACGGCACAAGTCACGACCCCACCAGTCTCAAGGTCCTGTGTAAGGCCTCCAGGGCCTCTCCGGTTCCCACCCAGCATCCTCGACAGTCCTGTCTGGGCGAAGGGCCAAGGCGGCCTCGGGCAGAGTAGGCGAGCTAGGCAGGACCCACGAGAGCTCGTGGAGTCTGCGTCACAGCCGGCAGGCGGTCAGTGGGGCACGCCAGACGCTAGGGAGCCGGTTCCGTCTCCTGTCCTCTCCCCGGAGCTTCTGGCAACGCTGCCTCCCTGACCTGAGCATCTGGAAGGTGAAGGGGACAGGGTGAGACCCCACCTTCCTGGGGTGATGAGCAGAGGCCTCAGCTGTCTGGCCCCTCCACTCTGCTCCACCAAGAGCTACCTCCTCCAGCCTGTTGGGTGCTGCTGTCCTGCCCATGGGGAGGGGGGAGGGGGAGGGGGGAGGGGGAGGGGGGAGGGGGAGGGGGAGGGGGGAGGGGGGGAGGGGCCCCCCACCCAGAGGAGTTCCCGGATCACACCAGTACCTCCCTCCGGGGCCTGGAAAACCAGAACCGTGCCCTGGTCTCTCCGCCTCCGTGTCTGTGGCCTGCACCCCCCACACACTGGGGTTGGACAGGCCCTCACTCCTGCTCAGGCACTGTTGCTACTGTGTGTTCAGGCCCCCATCCTCTTCCTGACCCACCCCGTCGGCAGCACCCTGGAGTTCATTCTCCACCCGACACAGATCGCGGCCTTCGTGGTCAGGCCAAAGCCAAGGCCAAGAGCCAGCGCCCACGATTCAAGCGCTGCAGCCTCTTCCCACCTTAAAGAAACGGCTAATGGGAGCTGGGAGTAGGTGTGCCCGGCCCCGGCCACACGACCTGAAACCAGAAGGCCAGCACCGGGATCGCATGGACCCCACAGGCTGGCAGCCCCCTGGCTCTCCGACCGGGGCCCCTGCAGGCTCAGGGGAGGGCTGAGCTACCATCTCGGATGCCTCGTCTCAAAGACGATCTCCTCGTCGCTGTCCAGCGAAGCCATCTCCGTGGGGTCCTCGGTGTTGGCCAGAAGGCCGTACCTCTTCCGCTGTGGCTTCTTCAACCTGGAAGCAGACCCAGGCACGCTCAGCGGCCATCCTGGGCTGCGGTCCCAGGCGTGGCTGACGCCCTACCCTGCCGCGGTCCGGAGTCCTCCTCGGGCAGACCCTCAATGCCCTGCTGTGAAACCTCCCGGCCTAAAGTGTGTGTCTCTTTCGCCTCGTAACCACCACCTACGTGAGCGACAGAAAACGTGGTGGCCCCTCCCTGGGCAGCTCCCACAGCTGAGGCCCAGGGGCCAGGGACCCCGGGGGCAGGGCGGGACGGACGTCTCAGAGAACAGAGAAGAGTGTGACAACGCGGCCTCGCACCGACGGGACTTGAGGGTCGGCCAGAGACGCCATCAGCAGAGCTGTCTCGGGCAGAAGGCCCGCTCCTGACCCCCCAGCCCCGCCGCGGGAGACGGAGGGGAGCCTTCCGCCGTGGACGCGTCCAGGGCCACGTACTCAGCGCAGTCACTGGAGGGCTGCCTGGGGCTCTCCGCGCACGGTCGGCTGTGCTGACAAAGGCCTCTGGAGGGGAAGCCCCTAGCGCGGGGGGCGCGGGGAGGGAGACGGCCCTCCACTCTCCGGCGGCAGAACAGAGAAACTGCATGCGGCCAGCCCCACGACGACACAGCCGAGGCCTGCGCGGCCGGCCGGGGGGGGGGAAGGACGCAAGGGGACAGACAAGGCCGCGGCCGGGGTCGCAAGCCCAGCTCGGGCGCCGAGGGACGCCCTCAACCTTGCGGCGCAGCAGCGCCCCCGCGTCCGGAGGCGGCGGGGTTGACGTCACCGCCGGGCCCCACCCACCCCGGCCACGTGACGGCCGCGCACCACGCCGGCGACTCCGCCCCGCGGGGGCGGGGCTTCGCGGCCAACACGTGAGGCGCGAGGCGCACGCCGACTGGCCGCGCCGGGCGGCGTGCGCCTGACGCACCTGAACGCCCGGATGAGGAAGTAGAGCGCGGCCAGGCCGCTGAGGCCCGTGAGCACGTAGAAGGAGCGCAGCAGCGGCGAGCCCGGCGAGTCCGGCGGTCGCGAGTGCGTGCTGTTGTGCGGCGGGCCCGGCTGGCTCCCGTTCGTCACGGCGGGCGGTGGCGACAGCGTGGCCTGCACCGGGCGCGGCGACGGGGGCGCGGCCCCCTCGGCCCCGCACAGCAGCCCCGATAGCAGCAGCGCCCGCAGCAGCAGCAGCAGCAGCAGGGGCGGCGGCGGCGGCAGCAGCACGCGCGGCCCCATGGCCCGGCGGAAGCGGTGGCTGCGCCCCGCCCGCGCGAGCGATTGTCACTCACCGGCGTGGGGGCGGCCCCAGCCAATGGCTCGCGGGGGTGGGGCTTAGCTCTCGCGAGCGCCCCGCCCCCACCTCGCCTAACCCCGGCGGTCGTGGGCGTGGCCCACGGTGCCCAGCCCGGGCTGCGCGCGCACCTCCGGCTGCAGGCCCCGCCCCGGAGCCCACACCTCCTCCCGGGGGGGAAGCTTTCCCGAAGGCACCGCGGGTCCCGTGGTGTCAAGGACCCTCGTGGGGGACGAAGCCGCGCCACGCAGGGCGGCCTGGCCCAGTGCTCTCCAGGCCCTCAGTCCCAGCCAGGGCCCCAGGAACTCCAGGGGCTCTCACCCTGGGAGGCGCCAGAGGCTCCCACCGGTGGGAGAACCGTGGGCACTTAGGCCGCCCCGCCGCCATCCTCCCACCCCACCCCCCACCCCCCACTACTGGCAGTGGAGGGGAGCCACCGAGGGCCGAAGGCAGTGGAACCAAGGGTCAACCCTAGTGCTCTGCATCCCTAGAGGGGGGCGGAAGGCAAGCAGCTCAGGTGGGAGGCTCTGGGGGCCACTGCGCCAAGACCCTGGGAGAGAGGTGCCTGCCTCCGATGAGGGAGCCTGTGCCCCTCAGAACCTGAGAGAACTGCCCAAGGGGACAACAAAGAACCGGGTGGTCTTCCCGGCTCGGGGCCAGCTTGTGCCCTGAACAAGGGCAAAGAGGCTTTTCTCCAGCAGACTCCCCCGAACCCCTTTCCCACCCAAGCTCCCCGGCCGCGTCCCAAGCCAGACTCAGATTTGTGTGGACACACCAGCCCTTTATTCAAATCCGACTTCCGTGTCCTGCTCCTGTTGAGGGGGGCGTCCTGGCTGCGGTGCGGTGCCTGCCGCCACACACCTGTCCTCCGAGAGCAATTCGAGTTGCTGCACCTCAGCCTCCCCGGTGACGCGCCTGCTGGAACAAACGGGAGAAAAGAGCTGGCTGCAGGAGAGCCCTGCAGAATGCTGCCCACCCCCGGCCCCCACTGGGGTTACAGGAGGGCAGACCAGGAAAGGAGAACCCACCAGCGGGGTCAAGCGGCAGGGCCAGAGAGCCTCACATCACCCACCCCAAGAACCACTTACAGGGGACACGGTACGAAGACCGGTGGCTGTGCCTCTGGCTCTCGCTTCCCGATAAAGTCCCTTCTGGGACAGTGAGTCCCGGTCATCGCTGCTGTCTGGCCACACCTCCGAGTCACACTGGCTTCCCTTCAACCTGCCAAAGCAAAGAAGCGTTACGCGCAGTGTCCTGGCCACAGGTCACATCTGCCCCTCCCCACCTCCCCTGAAACCATCCACAGCTCCTAGGAGGGTCTCAAACTAGTCATCGGGCCGTCCCGGCAGAGGCCCCGTCACAGGCTGGCGTGCCCAGGGTGGGCCTGCGCCTTGCGGATGGGCCAGGCCACGTCCCACCCTTGAGCAGAGCCAACTGCCCAATTGGGATGGAGCTTAGAGGACCGTGTGGGCTCTGGGAAAAACTCATGGCAGCAACAGACATCAGAGAAAGCTAGTTGGGAGCCTGAGGGACGGAGGTCTGGAAAAGACTGTCAATTGATGAACAAAAATCCCAAAAGGCAGGGCGTTCGGTGGTCTCCAATCCTGCTTACGGATCAAACCTACTCCTGTGGTGTGACCGCCCAGGCCGCTCGCCGGGCTGCAGGCGGGGAAGGGCTAACGGCCCAGATCTGACTCTGGTTCGAGCTCGATTAAAAAAATTAAAATTAAAAAAAAAAAAAAGTAAAAAAAATGGAAAAGGATAAACAGCCAAAGGAACATTCCCCAGGTACAGAACTTTACTCTCAAATGAGCTCTCGACAAGAGGAGGGATGCGGACACGAGCAAAAGGAGTTACCTCGAATTACAGGGCTATTTCCACATATGAGCTAGCCAAGGGAGCAGCTTGCGTCTCAGAGGGTTCTGTTGGGCGCACAACACTTCTGTCCTCCGAGGGGCTGCAGCTTCCATAGGCTAGCGGTGAGAGCTCAGAACTCGTGAAGCGACAGCAGAGCTAGCTAACGAGCCGGTCGGTCCGTGGTCGCCCAGGGACGCTGCCTGCCGTCCGCTGTCTGGCCTGCTCCTCAGCTAAGGCGGTCCGGGTCAGCGTCACGTGCCCGGGCGTCCACCGTCCCCCGCTAAGCTGCCCACCCTGTCGCCCACCTTCTCACCTCACCGGGGCCGATGGCGGTCGGCTGTCAGGAGGGGCCCGGCCAGCGTCTGTCTATTCTGCCTTCCCTGTCTAGCTTTGTGAGAGCCTCAGGCGGGACCGGCAGACCTACTTCTCGAACTGCCCTTTCCGCTCAGTTCTGACCGCCTCGAACCCGAGAGCAGGGAGTGTGTTGTGCAATGAAAGGGAAATTGTCAGAGCAAGGTTCGTTTCAGACGGTCTTTTAATCGGCTTCGTAAAGCCAGAGAAAACCGCGTACAAGAATTCCTTAACCGCTTCAGGTACAACATCAATGGGTTATGCATACGTCTTCCGGTAAAAAAAGACAATATAAATAAACATTTTCAAGAACCTCTCGAAGGGACATCTGCAACTCTTGCTGTGCGTCATACACAGCACGGAAGGGCCGAACAGGCCAGGCCCGGGGCGGCCGGGGTACCTCTGCCACAGCCCCGGCATGGGTCCTACCACGCTACACGCAGAAACAGTACACAGAGCTGGAAAAAAGCCACAGCTTGCTGAGCTTCCGGCAAAAAGCGGATTCAGAGTCCATTCAATCTTAAAGAGAAGTGAACCGGGGCACCCGACCTCACGGGCCGACCCCACTAAAAAGAGAAAGAAAAAAAGGCAACACAACCAAAACCAAAACCCACACAACCCCCAAAGATTTCCTAAAAAACTTATGGCTCAGGGTAAAAAGAAAAAAAAAACCAAAATCTGAAGTACTTTTCAGAACGTTTTTAAAACCCTTAAAAACTGACAACGCTTCCTTAAGAGTAGTCTAGGAACGAAGCCATCTGGGGGTCAGAAGCAGTCAGGCTGTGTTTGACAAGATCAAAACGGATAGGACTACAAAAGTGGGGTACAAGGAGGTGTGTTCACTACACATGAACGATTCAGCGAAGCTCCCAAAATCTTTAAATATACAGCCATTGGAAGGACGATCTTGAGCAGGAAGGATTTTTACTCGTTGTGTGTAGCTGAGAACAAGAAGCAGGGACATGTAAAGGCACTGAAGCACGCGACAAGACGCAGCATCCGCTCCCGGGCTCCCGGGTCCAGACCTGGAGGGCGCGGCCCCGCAGCCTCAGGAGAAACCACCCCCCCCACCAGCTGAGGGCGGGGCGGCAGGCAGGGCGCACATGCACTTCTGCTGCCTGCGCAGGGGGGAGGGGCCCTCACTCTCCCTTTCCTTCTTGGTCACTCTGGTTCTGCCTTTATGTTTTGTGGTAGAAATGGCTGCTGGCACAGAGACCGAGGGCAGTATCGCCCCTTCGAGGCAAGCACGGTGACAGAGTCTGAGTGTCGCTTGCAGAGGGCGCCAAGGCTTACTGAGCTCCCAGTGCAGGCCCCGGCGACGAGGTGCCCTCGGAGCGTGACTTACCGTAACTGTCGTAGCTGTCTCTGTAGGACCCGCCTGAGCTCCGGTCGCCGTAGCCGCCACCTTGACTCCGGCTGCAAGGAAGACACTTGAGGCTACTTAGGCCCGCGACAGCAGCAGAGTGGCCCGGCCTCAGGCACTGGCACCCGCACGCCCTCACCTGCTGTAGTAGTCTCTGGAGCCTCCATAGCCCCCACTCCTGGACTCAAACCGGCTCCCTCCATAGCCTCGATCCCCTCCTCCTGCAGACAGGGACAGGAAGAGAGCGTCAGCGCCCGCTGGCAGTGTCCCCACCGCGTTCCCAGGGGCCCCAGGCCCTGAGCATAGCACTTACCTCTGGAGAAGCCACGGCCCCGGCCTCGGCCCCCTCGGAAGAAACCCCGGCCGCCAGCAGAGCCACCTCGATAGCCGCGGGATCGGTTGTCGGACGACTTGCCGGCCTGGTCGACTCGGATCTGCCGCCCGTCCACAGACTGGAAACGGGAGACCTGCGCAGGTTAGTCGGTGCTCCCCCATCCTCGGAGGCGGGGTTCCCTCGGAGCAAGCAAGGGGTTCTGCACCTTCCGCGACCCCGAGCGGCCGCCCTCACCTTCCCGTTCATGGCCATCATGGCGTCCTTGGCGTCGTCGATGTTCTCAAACGTGACAAACCCGAAGCCTCGCGACCGCTGGGTCTCCCGGTCTTTCACGACCACCACTGCACAGGAGAGACGCGGAGTCTGCGCCCAGCCCTCCCCGAAAGCAGCCCCGCTCCGCCGCCGGCAGCACCAGCCGCACCTTCCGCGATCTGTCCGTACTTTGAGAAGACCTGCTCCAGCGACTGCTCGTTGGTGTCGAAACTCAGCCCTCCGACGAAAAGCTTGCCTTCGTCTGATGCCATGGCGGCCTGCGGCAAACGCTGTTGAATTCCTCACGAGACCCTCCGGGGCCTCGCCGCTCCCCCCTCCTCCGTGCACACGCCACCGGGGCTTGCGGGGTAAGCCCTGGAGGGCGCCCCCTCTAACCCACACCTACGACTTCTGAATCCCCAGCGCGCCCTTCGTTCCTGGACCCCCGGCCCCTCCTCCGTGCACAGCCCAGCTCCGCCCGCAGACCGCGGGGCTCCACGGTTTCACCCGGCGGCTGCCGGCCTCAGGGGACGCTTAAGGCTGGACACTGAAGGCAGGCGTCGGGCTCCGCCGGCACCGGCCGGGCGCACCTCGGGATTTCCGCTTTGTACGAGGGGTCAGACTGACTCCCACCCTGAGCGCCGGGTGGGGAGTGGCAGAGTGCTTGGTCCACTGTAGGGCAACCGAGAGGGGTGGGGGACTGGGCACTGAGCGCGGGCAGAGGCTCCGACGTGGAGCCTGACGTGTGGGGCCGAGGCCAGCTTAGACCGACTCGACGGGCTGGGGGAACCCCCGCCGAAGGGCTCCGGAGACACAGGCCAGAGAGAGACGCGGAACTGTGTCCCGCTCGCGCTCCTCCAGAGGGAAACCGGGAGCGGCGGCCCGGGCCACGCAACGTGGCCCCGCCCACTGCCGCGCGCATGCGCCCCGCGCACGCCCTGCGCCACTTCATCCGGGCACCCAGCACTCCCGCCATTTCGCTGGGCGCTGCTGTGCGCCCGCGGCCGCCATTTTGCGGTGGCGTCCCGCTCGCGGAGGGCCTGGCCCGAGGGAAAGACGCCCTCCGGCCGCAGCTTGGCCCGGTGTCCCGCTGCCCATCGCCGCCGGCGGGGCGGACTCCACCCCGGGCCCGCCCCGTCGACGCCCCCGCCCAGGGGCGTGACGCCGCCGCCCCGCCTCCTCCGGCCGGCCGCAGGCCGCTCGCCGCCCCGGGCTCGCGGAGCCGGTGCCGCCAGGGCCCTCACCACTGAGCCGGGAAGGTCCCTGACGCAGGCGGGAACAAGGCGCAGCACACCGAGCCAAGCCTCCTAACGCTCGAGTGAGGGGGGGGCGCCGAGCGACCGGCCTTAAGTACGCCGCCGCGGGACCCCGCCCCCTGCACCGCGCCAGCCAATCCGAGGGCTCGGGGGCCGCAGCCGCACCTCATATTCATGAGATGGGGGCCGGGCCTCTCCTGGCTCCGCCCCCTCCGGGGCGCGCGGATGCCGGGCGGAGTAATTGGTGGGGACGCGCCCCGGCCGCAGTCCCTCGCCCGAGAGCGGGGGGCGGGGCCGGCGCGCGAGGGGGCGGGGCTGACCCACTTCTGCTTGCCCGCCCCCACCCCCACCTCCTGGCCAGAGGCCGGGAACAAAAGGGCCTCTAGAGGCCAAGGGTCCAAACCTCCTGGGGATCCCCTGCTGTGCTCCAGCCAGCGCTGACGTGTCAGCCTCGCCAGGTCCCCATACCCACCGGAGCCCCAGCTGTCAGGACATCTGAATCCTGACATCATTCTGATACACTTGCCCACACAACCCATACCCTGGTACTCCCAGGATCCCATGCTCCTGAATGAATACACCGCTTCACTTGGTTGGCCCCAAGGCCTACTCAAACCCCCGAGACTGAGACAGTCCCACCTCATGGACCCCAATATTCCCCAAGATCCTGATTCCTCTTACTTCCCTACTTTGGGGCACCCCAACTTCACCCAGCCTAGTTTGCCTACAGACCTCCACCAGCACCCACACCTAACTTCCATCCCAACCCTGACTTTTCTGCTTGGCGTGGCACCCGCACCCCTACACTCGCCTTGACAGACACTTGTGCATTCCAGCTCTAGACTGCAGGCTGACCCCAACCTGGGACCCAACCCCACCACTGTGGCCAGCACTGCACCCCGACATTCGTCTCAGCCCTCCAGTATGTGCTGCAGCCTCCTGCCAGGGCTTAGTTCTGCTACCCCTGGTGGGGGCGGGGGGGGGGGGAGGGGGGTCGGCGAGCAATGCTCTGCTCCTCCCCCTGTGGCTTTTTCCTGTCTCTGTCCGGGGGTTCCAAGATCTCTGCTACAAGGCGAACCAGCTTTGCAGAGACCCTCACCCCCAGATTGCTCCTGGGGAGTCCCAAGTCCATTTTATGGGAACTGCCTTGTGACTGCCATTTGCTGCCTGCCCTGGTTTGGCTTATGTTGTCTCCTGGGGTCCTGGACCCCTCCGTGGGGTGGAACAAACTGGTGAAGAACTCTGACTGCCCAAGTTCTGTTCTAGAATGTTTCCAGAGGGTGGACCCTATGCAGAAGAGTTGGGGGGATTTGGGAACAGAGGAACCCCCCCCCACACACACACTTTCTTGCCCACCCCAGAGAAGTTCCAGCCCCACTCCAGGCCTCAGACTTGCTCCCACCCTAAGGTGGGTCCAGCTGAGAAAGGAAGGGACACAGGCAAGGACACGGTCTCCCATGACAAGGTTGCTGGGACCCCTCCTCAGCTCAGGAACCCACTCTCCCAGAACAGCTCGTGAGTCATCGCCACCCCCTCTGCACTGCCCAGCCCCGCCCCATGCCACAGCCCTCCCATAGACCCCCCGTCAGACACAGCCTGCTGCGTCAGCCTCTCACGCAGGGTGGTTATTAAAAGGAGCAAAAAAAAGACATCAGCTCTCAGCTCCCTCTGCCTTCCGCCGCCCGTGGAGGGGGGTGGGGAGCTGGGGGCAGGTATGCCCAGCCCAGGAACTCTGCCCCGCCGCCTTTCTGAGGCGCTCCCCTAGCAAGTCAGGTCAGCGGCTCCTTGCTCCAGTCCAGGCCAAGGTGGCCTGGAATCATCCTCTGCCCCCAGGACCCCACACCCACTGTTCTGTGGTAGTGACTCGGCCTTCTCCTGGTTCTGTGAAGTGCTCTGTTCGTTCGTTCATTCATTCATTCATTCATTCCGCCAGCACGCTATTATTAAGTGTTTACTACCAGTCCGTTGCCGGGTTACCAGTCTCCACGTCTGCCCACGACTGTCCTGGGTTCCCATCACAGAATGGACCCATACCTGGGGACACCTGTCGCCAGGTGCGCCTGCTCTGGGCATTGTGTGCAAACTGTGAGCTTGCGTCTCAGGTGTGTGGTCTGTCTCCGTACCTGTGTTTCTGTGGTTTCCTGCATCTGCGTAGCCGTGGTGGGGGCGGGGGGCTCCCCGGAGGTAGGGAAGACCTCATCGCTGCTGTGACCGCTGCGCCACGCTCTCCCCGCGGACGCGAGGGGGCGCTGCGGCCTCGCTGTCGCCCCAGCCGGGGGTTCCGGGTCCCGCCGCGGACTCCAGCGTTGGGGGGGGGGGGGGAGCCTTCGTCCCGCCCACGGGCCTGCCCCCGCGCCTCCGCCAGTGCGCCGGGGATGGGGTGGCGGTGGTGGCGGGGCTGGGAGGATGCGGCTCAAAATAGCCCGGGGCACGGGAGAGGCTGCTATTCGCGGCCCGGACGCGCAGTGCTCGCCGCCTGCCCGGCGGGACTGGGATTAGGCCGTGAGGCCCCCGTCGGCGCTTTTACAAATCGCCTCTCCCCGGGCGGCCGCCGTGCCTGCCTCCGAGACCACTCCCCCCCCCCCCCCCGAGGTCCAACACCTCCGGCGCTGAGAGCCCCACTCGCAGGCGTCGCCCTGGAGACCAGGCGGGGTCACCTCGCTCCCGCGGCGCCCCCTCCGCCTTCCCGCCGGGCCCGGCCGCTGGACGCCGGGTCCTCCCCCGACCCTGGTTAATGACCGGGCGGGAGGCGGTAATGAGCGTCTGGGTCCCGGACGGGCGTGGCCGGGATGAAAGGCGCGTGTGTGGGGGGGACCCTCAGGCCGCGTAATTATCGCCCCCTCCCGGCCGGCCAGGCGGTGGCCGGGACCGTGCACCTGGAGGCCTCCTGGCGGGGGCGCACAAGTGGGACCGTCCCGGCTGACTCCAGCCGGCCCGCCCGGCCCAAATCCGCAGGGCCCAGAGCCAGGGAGGGGGAAGCGGAGACTGGATGAGTGTGCGCGTTGCCAGGTGTGGTGCCCATGTGTGCCCGTGAGCTGCGGAGTCATGGGTAATGGCTGGGGACTGCGCTTGTGTGGACGCGAAAGTGGGGCTGTGTGCGCGTGCGGGTACGGAAGTGTGTGCAGGGAACGCACACGTGTGTGTGCGCACATGGGAACCCGCCTGCATGGTACTCCGTGTGCAGGAACACGAGGGACCCCTTGCGTGTGAGCCAAGCGGACCTCAAGCATGTGCATAAGGGGCATGGGTGTGGGCTCAGTCACAGACAGGTCTGGTGTGTGGCACCTGGGCGAGCCAGGGCTCACAGAGCATATGTGCCGGTGACTGATGGCGTGACGCATGCCCGCAGGGTGGGCACAAGTGCGCACCACGTGTCATCCATCAGTGGCCAGGGTCTCCTGCGGCAGACATCAGCTCCTGGAGGCAGCAGCTGTTCGGTCCCTTGGGGAACCGGAGGGGACTGCCTCCTGGCCTCACTTTCCCTCCTGTTCCTGGAGAGGGGTGTCCACAGTGGAGGAGGATGTCTGGCGCTGGGGACGGGGGTACCCACCCACCAGGGAGCGGCCCCCTGTGACTCAAGGCCCAGGCATGCGGAGGCCGCCATTCTCACACCCTGGTCATGCTCGCATCCCAGGAACGCAAAGGGCCAGGCGGTGCACGGCCGGTGTTGGTGACCACAGGCCGCACCAAGTGCAGGAGTATGTGATGTGGGGGACTGTGGGGTGGGCCCCGCGGCCCACCCGTGGAAGGGCAGGAGGCCGGTGGGAGGCCCGTCCTGCCCCTTGGGTTACACACGTTTGTTCTTCCCGCACTCACGATGCCCCGGAGATCCGGGCGCCGACCCCTTCCTTTCTACCTGGGAAACTCGGCACGGGTGTGGTGGCAGATGCACAGGGACGGGCACCCATCAGGCACGTGCGTAGGACCCACGTCAGGTGCCTGTGAAATGCAGGGGCACCCCCAGGTGGGAGGAGCTGACCCCCACGTGTCCCATCCACTGTCCTGACCTTGGCCCCACACAGGCTCCCTGCCGGCACAAGGTGGGGGGGGGAGGCGGGGAGCAGAGGGACTCCTGCCTGGGGCAACCCTGGAGTGCCATAAATGCAGAGTGCCCCTTCCAGCTCTGTGTCCCCAGGACTAGTGTTGACGTCCCCCGACTGTCTGCCTCTAGAACGCCAGCGCTGGCCAGGTGCCTCTCTGGGCCTCAGCTGCCTCATCCGAGAAGTGGGTGTTGCAGCAGGGCTTCCTGGAGCCAGTGTGGGGGAGTGAGACGCTTGGGGTTCTCTGGTCTTTCTTGTACGGCAGGACACACAGAAAACGGTCTGTGATCCTCACACCCCCTTCCTCAGTGCCCAGTGAGTGAATGCAACCCCCCCCCATCCCCAATCCGGATTGGCAGGTCTCTGCTCCTCTGGGGGGCCTACAGCCAGGGAGGGTGTGTGGGCAGTGTGGGTGGCTGGAACCACAAACTTGTGTTTCGGGGAGGGTGCGCAGTCTCTGAGGACCTGAGTTCCTGCCCCTGCCCGGTGTGACTTTCAATTTTGCGGTTTTCTAAAGGGAGGTCTTGGTCCAGGGTGAGAGTGGGGGTGCCGTTGTTTTGAAAATCACACTGTTGACTGAGGTTGTGCTGCCATCGAAGTGTAGGCTGGGGTCCGTATGTGTGTGGGGGGGGGGGGAGGGGGTCTGTATCCGGCAGAGCCCAGCTGGGAGCCTGGCGTTCAGGTGGGGTCAGGATCTACCCCTTAGCTGTTGAGGGGTGCGCTTCTCCGAGCGTGGG